>NW_026855811.1:0-287474 GCF_026571515.1 Ruditapes philippinarum
ATCATTTTTTTTGTCAATATTAAGTCCCACATATTAATTTGGGGTTTTGGTAAAAAACGGAACGAATTATCCCCTTTAAGTGTGTCTAATGAAATTGTCTCCTACGTGTGTATAACGGAATTATCTCCTTAATTTGTCTAATGAAATTATCTCCAAAGTGTGTTTAATAAAATTACCTTTTCAGTGTGGTTAATGGAATTATCACCTAAGTTTGTCTTATGAAATTATCTCCTAAGTGTGTTTTATAAAATTATCTCCTGAGTGTATTTAATGGAATTATCTCCTAAGGGTGTTTTATAAAACTATCTACTGAGTGTGGTTAATGAAATTATCTCCTAAGTGTGTTTTATAACATTATCTCCTGAGTGTGTTTAATGGAATTATTTTCCCTAATTTTTTCCCTTTGAAATTATCCCCTAATTGTTTTTAAGGGAAATTTCTCCTAAGTTTTGTTAAAAAAAATTTTATCCCCTTTAAAGTGTTTTTTAAAAAAATTATCCCTAATTTTGTTTATAAAATTTTCTTCCTAAGGGGGGTGAAATTTGGAAATTTTCTTATTTATGGGGTTTAAACGCACTTTTTCCGTTTAAACTTTCTGGGCAGAGTCCCGGGGAAAGGGTTTGGCCCCCAAATTTTCTGGGGGAATTTCTGTAGACTTTATAACACGAAATAAACTGCGTTAAACGCTATTATAGCAAAAAAATTTTTAAAGTTATAGTTAAAAAAAACACAATTACATTAATTTCTTTTTGTTTGGGACGGTATTTTTTTTTTAAATTTCCTACATTTTTTACTTTATGGTTTTTTTTTTCCCCGGGGCGAACAATTTTGGAAAATTTTTCAGAAAACCGAACAAAAATTTGAATTTTTAATTGTTTTAAAAAAGCTTGCCTTTTGGAGTTTTTATTATCTCAAAAAAAAAAAAAACTTTACAACTTTTTCCCTTATCCAAAAAAAACATGACCCTCAGAATTTCTTGGGAATGATTTCAGTGACGGTAGGACATCAGGAATCGTTTTTTTTTTTTCAAAACAAAAAATTTAAAAAAAATCAGGCCCCTAAGCATTATTTTTTCTAAAGAAATATTTAAAAGCCAAATTTTCAACATTAAAAATAAAATTTTTAAAAAACATTTCTTCCCTTTTTCATTTTGGTTATCTAGTTTTGTAAGTTAAAACGGGGGTGTTTAAAAATGAATGACAGGTACTTTTATTTTTTACATTGACAACTGTCCTTTCCCTTTGAAAGGGGGACAACCAAGATTCCCAGCGAGGGTCTATACGCCGTATTTCCGGCATAGTTACTTGAATGTTGACGCCCTTTTTATATCGATTGGGCCGCGAATCAAAAATTTTTCCAAAAATTAAAAAAGAGGGGGATGACTCTTTGGAAAAACACCCCAAATCCATTTTTTTTGTTTGTTTACGGGGCCCTGTATGATTCCCGCATGGGTTTTAAAACCGGGCTATAACAAGATCGCGTGACTTTTTTAACACAGGGTTTTTGGTCCTTAAACCCATGGGAAAAATGGGGGAAAAAAAGCCGATTTTTTTGTTTATAAAAAAATTCTTTAAAGTCTAACAAAAATAAAATTTTAAAAAACATGCATTGTACCTGTTCACGCACAAAAGGGAAAAAAGCAAAGTTGTTTTGTTTGTTTTTCAATAAATTTGAAATACTGTTAGTTTTGTATGAAATCATGTCTGTATCACTCATGTCTTTTGTATTTTTTGGCGACCCCGGTGAGCGGCGTGGGTCTTTTATGGAACGTTTTTTTTTCCCTTTAGGGAAAGGGAAAGCTGTTATTATTAGCTTTTAATTTCATGTTTTTAAATTAGTTTTATTTGTTTTCGAAAAAAATCAAGTAAACAAATGGTTATTATTTTTTGTATTTAAAAAACTTTTTAAAAAGCATGTGCATTGTGATTTTTTTTTCACGAAATTCGGGTTTAAAGGGTTTAAAAAGCTTGTCCCTTATTTTTTAATGAAAATTTACTAAAACCCGGATTTCGAATATCTTTTTGGGGTTTCTAGATTGAGGCCGTATCATTTCTTTCATTTTTATACTTTTTTAAAAATTTTTCCAAACAAAAAGAAAGTTAAACCTCCCAATTTGGGGTTAAAAAGGATAGGTAAGGGAAAACTGTTGTAAACGATTATTTTTGATTTTATCCTTTTTTACTTTTATCTGTTGCCAGAAGGGTTGTTTTTCAAAGTGTACCAGTACCCCGGATTTTGGGAAAGTTTTAATCCGATTTTCTGCAATTACTGCTGGACACAGGGTCCATCTTTTTTTTAGGGAATATTTTTACCTTTAAATTTTGCAGGCTTGTTTTAAAAACTAAACCTTCCCAGCATTTCATAATTTTGCTTTTAGGGTGTTTTTTGGGGTTTTTCAGGTTTTCTTTTTTTTAAAAGGGGGAAGAAAACTCAGGTTTACTAAATTATTTTTTTCTTTTCTGTCTATTTAGGTATTATTTATAAAAACTATTTTTTTTTGTATATAATTCCCCAAAGTTGTAAGGTCATAAAAAGCATTTTTTAATTTTAATTTTAGGTTTTCTATTTATTTAATAAAAACGGGGAATTATTAATGTTATGTGCATACATGAAATATTTTTAACATTTTGTATTTTTGATATGTTGAGACTTTAATTTTTTCTTTTTTTTTAAAGAGATACAGTTATTTCATTATTTTTAAAAGGGGATAGACTTTCATTTAAAAAGTTAAATGATAAAACATTTTATTGATTTGAAAATTTTCCTTTAAAACTTGGACCCAAGCAATGAAATTTAAATTTAAAGTCTCAAAAAATCATATTCTAAAATATTTTTTTTCCTATTTTTTTTCTAACATTTTGCATATATTTTTTAAAAAAAACAGTTCTTCTTATCAAATTTGAAATTAAAAGAGACCCCGGGTTTTAAACCCCTCCGGGGTCTCCTGAGTAAACCCCGACAACAGACTGTACATAAGAGTAGATTGTTATTTCCCCTTTGAATAAATTTTTTGCACAAAATTTTTTAGTGGGTGATTTGTGCCAATTAAAAACCCAAACTTTAGATAAAAAGTAACTGGGGCCGGGATAAAAAACATAAAAAATCCCAATCTACCAAAAAGTGGTTTTTTTTTTTGATTTTCATTTTTTTGGCCCGGGGCCCCTTTGATGAAAAATACAAATCAGGCCTTCTTTTAAAAATTTTTTTATTTTGGGTCACAGGTTTGAGTTCTGGTAAAAGCTAAAAGTTTTTCTCATCCTTTTGATTTGGCATTTAAGCATGATTTCCCAATTTCCTATCCCTCTGTAACATAAGAAATTCCCCGAACACAAATCGATATAGTTTGGGGGAAAAATTGGTGGTTTTAGAACTGTTTCATTTTTTAAAGAGAAAAAAGTTTTTTTAGCAGGCCCGGGTACCCGTTGGTCTTCTGAAAGCATGGGTTCGAGTCATGGTCAGGGGAGTTTTTAAATCAGGGTTTTTGAAATTTGGTTTTTTTAACGGGCACATGTTTGATCAAATTTTTAAAGATTTCATTTTTTGGGAAAAGGACAAAGGCAGTTTGCATTTATATTTTAATCTACAAAGGGATTTTATTTCAGTTTAACACACTATACTGCATATCTGGGGAATTTAAGGAAAAAGGAATTTTTTTTTCTTCTTTCATGAAACTTTTAAGCATCTGCCAATAAATTTACATTTTTTACCTTGGGTTTTAATCCCTTTTCTCTTTATAGTAGCGGTTGATGTGGCTGGTTTCCCCATTCTTTCTACCCGCTCTGGGAGACCTATGCTGTCCCCCCGTTTTTGTTCATTTTTGGTCCTCTTTTATGTCTAATATATGTTTAATTACATGTCTTCAAACCCCAAGGGAATAAAACTTTTATTATTTTAAAGCACAGGGGACGAGTATCAGACCTTGGAAGAAAAAATATGGCCAGTTGGGTTTAAAAAAAAAAGTTGGGTTTTCTTTAAAATTAAAAGTTTTCAACAACAAAAATAAAAAAGTTTAAAAAATGACCCCCTTTAAAAAAAATACTTCAAAATTATAGTATATTTTTTAAAGGGGGGTTTTTATTTACCCTTTTTTTTTTTTGGTCAGTTTTTTTATCAAACTGGTCATCGGTTTTATATTTTTTTTTTCCCAGGTCCGATACCCCGTGTCAGTGATTTTTGCTGATGACTCAGGAATCCTTGGGGTCTTTATAAATAAATCTGAAGAAATTCTTTTCTTTTTAGCATAAGTCTTATTTAAAAATTGCTTAATTGACTTTTAAAATTTTCTTTGGGATCCCTTTGGGAAACAAATTATTATTTTTTTGGGGTTTAAAGTTTTTAACTTAAAAATGGCCCTTTGCCTCCCGGTCACATGTAATTGGGTACTCTTAAAGACACATTTTTTTGTTAAATAAATTTTTGGGTGCAAATCTGGATCAAAAATTTTTTTGGGGGTTTGCCCTTTGACTTTGCATCAATGATTTTTTTTTGTATTATATTGTATTTCGTTTTATGTGCCGGAGGGCCCAAAAACTTATCAAAAAAAATTTTTGAAAAATTGCAAAAGACTTTTTTCCTAAGTGTGTCTAATTTAAAGTTACTCTCCACGGTTTACTTTTGGGTTTAAATCATTTACTAAAACTTTTCCAAATTTTTTAGTTTTTGTAAAAACTTGTTTAAAATTTAACGTATTTTTTGCGTAAAACACATGATAAGAAAAATACCTTTCACGATTTTTTCTTATCCCCATAATTTTATATACATTTAAACCCCATTTTTCAGCATTTGATATCAATTTTACTTTAGTCAATTTATATTTTTAGCACATTATTTTAGCATTGATATCAAATTATATTTAGTCAATTTTAATTTTGCCCATTATTTTTATAATTTATATCATTTTTACTTGAGTTTTATTACATTGTAGCACATTTTTTTCAGTATTAAAATCATTATACTTGAGTTTTTTCATTGAAACTATTTTTTCATATTGATAAACATTTTTTTCAGTCAATTTATATTTTCCCCACAATTTTCAAATATTATATCAAATACTTGATCTTTTTCATGGGAGCCCGTTTTTTGAATTTGATATCAACTTTTACTCGAGTTTAAATTTTCACTTAAATTTAACAGTTTTTACTTTTTTATATGATACTTTATATTGATTTTTTTTTTGTTTGGGGTCTTTTATATTTAGTATCCAAGTTAAAAATCTATTTTTAAAAATTTATTATAAATATCAACAAAAATATCATTTTGTTTAAAACCATTAAAATGTCCAAAACCCATCAGGGGTAACTTTTTTCTCGGGAAATTTCCCCCCAAATTGAAATTCATCTTTCCCTTTATGACAAATGGGTATCGACGTTTACAAAAAACTTCCTCGTTAAACCCACGGTAAAAAAAGAAAAATCGCTTTAACTTCCCCCGAAATTTCCCGACAAAAAAACCAAAAAATGAACCCGGGTTTATAAAAATTTTTTAAAAAAAAAAACAAAATTTTTTTCGGGGGTTTTCACCAAAATAGTTTCGAAAACACTTTGGTGGATATACCATCTCTCCAGCAATTTTAACTTTATGATAAGTCTCGGGAAGAAGGAAAAACCCAAAATTTCGATAACAAAAACAAAAAATTTTTATTTCGTGTTTTCACATCCTAGAATTTTAAATTTTTTACAGTTATGGAACCTTTGACCAGAAAAATTTTTAAAAAAATGAAAAAACGATTTTTAAATCAAAGGGAAAAAGTAAACGATAGCCATAAAAAATAGCAAAAAAATTTCCCGGGTCGTCCAGCCCGAATAATTTTTGCTCCCCAAAAAGTGCTGTTTGACTTTTTAATTATTATTTTCCCAAATTTTCCCACAACTAAAAAAGACGATAAATCACCTTTTTAAATTTTTAGAAAACGCAAATTTGCTCTTAAAATAAGCCAAGTATAACCTCAAAAATGCCGCAAAAACTACGTTTTTAAAATTTTCTTTTAAACCAGAAAAAAGGATTTCAAATTTTTAATATGGGGAAATAATTTTTAATGGAGATGGGGCAAGGACAGATAAATAACTCTTTTCAAATATGTTGTCAGATTTTGGTAAAGAAACGTTAAAACAGCAAAAACTAAAAACTGCTTTTTTAGCAACAAACGTCGGTTTAGTAACTTCCGGTCCGAAAGGGTCTTTTTACAAACAGTTTTCCACTTTCCAATTTATAAAAAAAATGTTTTAATGGCGCTTATATACAGCTTTTCCGCAAACCACAGAAAAAAATTTTGGAACTAGGCGAACTTCCCCGTTTCCACCAAACCAAAGTAAATATTTTCCCCCGTCCGCCCATCTTGTTTTTAAAATTCCACAAAAAACGAATTTAAACATCCAAACCGGGTTTATCCCTCCTTGCTAAAAATAACAATTTTCAAACTATTTTTTTCAAAACATTTTTTTTAAGGGTTTGACTTATTTTCAGTAAACACAATGACCCACTTTATACCCCTCTTTATGAAGTATGTGTCCACTTTTAAAAAATTTTTTTTAATAAAGGCCTTTTGCACACAATCATGTTTGTTTTGTTTTCCCCGTCGAAAATGGGGTTGCAAATTTTTTTTTCAACATACCCAAAAAAATCCCCCTCACAGCGCTTTAGTCGCTCTTTTTGAATTCCCCCCCCATTTATAATGAAATTCTTTACATTAAAATTTTCTTCATTGAAACAAAATTTTCACAAATTTAAATTTATTTTTAAAAACTGTTCAAAAACACTTTTAATACCCAGATTATAAAACATTGTTTATAAAATAGCAAAAAAGGCCAGGGGTATTCTCTTTGCTTACTCTTTATAAAGCAAAAACAGTAAAAAACAAATTAAAACTAATGAAACGGGAAATTTTCTATCCCGCTTAATTTTTGTTAAAATGGTTTATTTTTGTAAAAGAAAAATAAAGTTTTTAAGAACAGGGAAAAATTTCAGATAAGTTCAAACCCTCTGGGAAAAGGGAATAAACGAAAATCGCCCCCTTTATACCTGGAAATGAACGTAAAGGCATACAGCTTTATGTTACTTTATCAAACCAAATAATAAAAGTGTTTATTCCCCCCTTTAATAAACCCCCCTTCCCCCTCTCAGCCCCTCTTTCCTCTCTGATTAATTTCCCTTTGGGTTTTTTAAATAAAAAATCATAATTTTTAGTTTATAAAATATTTTAAAATTATACAGTATTAACAACGTATTTGTTCGAAAAGTATTTTCAAAAACCCAAAAATTTTTATTAAAAAATGAAATCAAAATTTAAAAACATTTAATAAAATTTTAAAATTTAAGAGGGAAAAAAGCTATTTTGGTTTTTGATAGAATTTTCAAAAATATTTTCTTTTACTTTATTTGAAAAAGAAAAATTTACCCAAATTTTTGTATGCAAAAAAATTTAAAAACATTGTAAAAAATCCCGGGAATTTCTATTCCCTGGTTTCATTTAAAAGCATAATTTTTTTTTGGGCTCCTTTCTTTATTTTGGAATTTTTCTTTTTTTCTTTTTTTAAAACAGCACCCCCAAAACATGTAATTTAAAAAAAATTTTGGAAAAATTATTTAAAAAATAAAAAATTGTAAAAGGGGTAACAAATAAAGGGAATTCTACAAATTTTCAAATCGTACTTTTGACAAAGAAAAATTTTCCCCAAAAAATTTCAGATATGCAAAACCCAACCCCCGCGTTATAACCAAATTGAAAAATGGGGATTTTAAAGCAGTATTTATACCAATTTTTTCAGTCTTAAACTACATAGATCAAAGTAAAATATCGCTTAATCTTTTAATGATTTTTCTTTTTTCTTTTTTGTAATTTTTTCAATATTTATTTTTTTAAAATTTTTTTTCATCTGGGGGCGTGCAGCTCTAAATTTTTTAAAACCCAAAAAAAAAAAAAAGTTTTTTTTCAAGATTCACCCATACAAAATCGTATTGCTTGTTTTAACAGATATTATGACCGACTTTACTTTCTAATTTAAAAAAACGTTTTAAACATTTTCGTTTTTTTGGGAAAAAATTCGGGAAATTTAAATTTAAAAATAAAGGGGAAACATTTTTATCTTACCTATTTTTATGGTTTAAATTTTGATTTATAATAAATTTTTTAATTTTTTTTTTATAAGGCATATTTATTGTGGGTTTTTTATAGGGCATTTTATTTTGAAAAGCATACGTTTCTTTGGTTTTAAATGTAGACAAGTTTAATAAATGCAAAATTTTTTTTTGTGGGTTTAAATTAAAAGACAGGTTTTTTTTAAAGCCCACATTTTAAACTGTTTATTTTGATAGACAGTTTAAATGTAATGACATTTTCTACTTGGGAAGTGTAGACATGATTTTAAGAAATGACCATGTTTAGCTGTTTGTTTTGTAATAGACAGGTTCTTCTCAAATTTTTTGTAATTTTTGTGATTAATGCTTCCGATGGATCACTTTGTTTTCAAGAATTTTATACTTCAACAACCGCAGGTGTCAAGTGCTGTGTGGCAGCTGTAAAAAAGTTGCCCCGTACTTCTTTCAGTTTGTTTAATTTTTCTGTTCCCTCTCCGGATCATTATGGGCCAGCACTATTAAGTGTTGAGAATTGAGTACCGCTCAAACCGGTGCTAGGGGTGTGAAGGAGATGTTCACACTCCATTATCCCTCATGTACAGACCCAATCAAAACCGAGTCTGCAATTCTCTTGTTAAAAATTTTTCGTTGTGATTAATGCTTTCCAGGATACTTGTTTCCAGAATTTTTTAATGTAATGCATATTCTAGCTGTGGTTTGTATAGACAGGTTATAGTAAGACGATATTTTAGTTGTGGTTTAGTATAGACAGGTTTATATGTAATGACGATATTTAGCTGTGGTTAAGTGTAGACATGTTTATATGAAATGACGATATTCTAGCTGTGTTTTAGTAATAGACAGTTTATATGTAATGACGATATTTTAGCTGTGGTTAAGTGTAGACATGTTTATTATGAAAATGACGATATTCTAGCTGTGGTTTAGTATAGACAGGTTTTATATTAATGACGTAATATTTTAGCTTGGTTTAAGTGTAGACATGTTTATATGAAATGACGATATTCTAGCTGTGGTTTAGTATAGACAGGTTTACTATGTTAATGACGATATTTTTAGCTGTGGTTAAGTGTAGACATGTTTATAATGAAATGACGATATTCTAGCTGTGGTTTAGTATAGACAGGTTTATATGTAATGACGATATTTTAGCTGTGGTTTAGTAAGACAGGTTTATGTTAATGACGAATTCTACTGTGATTTAGTATAGACAGTTTTTATGATAAATGACGATACGTAGCTGTGGTTAAGTGTAGACAAGTTTATATGAAATGACGATATTTTAGTTGTGGTTTAGTATAACAGGTTTATAGTAATGACGATATTTAAGCTGTGATTTAGTATAGACAGTTTAATATGTAATGACGATATTTTACTGTGGTAAGTGTAGAAATGACACATTTAGCTGTGGTTTAGTATAGACAGGTTTATATGTAATGACGAGTATTTTAGTTGTGGTTTAGTATAGACAGGTTTATATGTAATGACGATATTTTAGTTGTGTTTAGAATAACAGGTTTATATGTAATGACGATATTTTAGTTGTGGTTTAGTATAGACAGGTTTATTTAATGACATATTTTAGTTGTGGTTTAGTATAGACAGGTTTATATGTAATGACGATATTTTAGCTGTGGTTAAGTGTAGACATGTTTATATGAAATGACGATATTCTAGCTGTGGTTTAAGTATAGACAGGTTTATATTAATGACGATATTTTAGCTGTGGTTAAGTGGTAGACATGTTCATATGAAATGACGATATTCTAGCTGTGGTTTAGTAGAGACAGGTTTTGTGTAATGACGATATTTTTTAGCTGTGTTTAGTATATATTGGACGATATGTTAATGTTGTTTAGGGTTAGAATCGTGTTCTGTTTTATATGAATTCAACATCGTGTCATGTAGAAACAACTTGTTAACAATGATCGCATAGGTTTACTTTGATTCTGACACTAGCAAACTGCAGCCTAGGAAAATTATTAACATTGATGCTCTATTTGTTATCCATGAATTGTATTGGATTTTTTGACAGGCCTGTGAAAAAATTTAAAGATAAGATTAATTTTGCATCAGCACTTTTTTTCCCGAGAGCAGCAGCCGTCGCACAATATCATTATACAGAAATGCTCTTGGTTTGAGGGTAAAACTGAAGAAAAAGACAACAAACATAAAATACACAAACAAAAGCCATTTTAAATTCGTAATCAAGTATTTTTCTGATTAGGAGATAAATTATGCTTGTTTTAGAGAAAACAATATAATGGCTTAAATTTTGATGAAAACACTACTCCTTGTATTTAAGTGGCAATGTGATACTTTCCCGGAAATAAAATGATCCTATTTCCGTTCAATAAAAAAATTGTTGTTTCATATCAAATACAGGAAGTTCTTAAACACACTTTATATAAACCGGAATATTTCGCTAAACTTAGTCAAACTTGGGAGCGTATTTTTTTTTGTTTTGTTTGTTTTGGGGTTTTACGTCACATCGGACACAGTATAGGTCATATCGCGACGTTCCAGCTTAACTGGTGGAAGAAGACCTCAGGTGCCCTTCGTGCATTATTTCAGGCACGAACGGGCACCTGAGTAGAACCACCGACGTTCCGTAAGCTAGCGGGATAGCTTTCCTCACGTGAACGAATACCAAAGTCCCTGTCGGATTGTCCACAGAGGTGAGGGCAAGTGGTTTGAAGTCAACGACCTTAACCACTCGGCCACGGACGCCTCTAAAACTATTACAATACATCACAATATTAGACAATGTTTGAATAAATTCTTTAAATATTTAAACATAGTGGTACGCTGAAGTCGTTCCTGTAGGTGTTGTGAAAACAATTAAATATACCATACAGTTTAATCATCAACATATAATAATATCTTACTGTAAGTGTCATCATTACATTATTTATCTTACTTTCCCACTAGTTTATCTATTAAATAACAATGCCTTAATAATTTGACGAATTTCGCGCTGTTATAAAAGTTTGTCGTAATTAATCCTTGCTGTTTATCAACTTTAAAAACTGATCTATGAACCTACATTATATACATTGCCTAAAATTTTGACACGCTTTTATAAGTACAACAAAAAACATTAATCATCATCAAACAATAAGAAATGATGAGTAACATCAAGAGTAACAACAATAAAAACCACCATCAACAACAATAACAACAAAACACATTAATTACTGCTCACTGAAACATAAAGTGTCAATAAGCTACTGTATATATTCATTAACTCATTCTTTGTTAAGTGTGATATTGTTATGCATTTCAAGCAATTAAGAAACCAAAATAATTAATCATAAAAATTTACAGGCATTTATACCACAAAGATGTTTTTAGTATTTATAATCATAATTTGTTAATCCAAATACCGTCTTTTTTATGAAGTGTTTAGTTTTAATGCTCTCTCTTTTTAGACAGTTTTAAGTAGATTTTACAATTTTGAAAACATCTATAAAACGTTATCTGTCACACAGTAACACAAATAACGCTTTCAATCTGCAAACAAAGTGATCCATCGGAAGCATAAATCTCAACAAAATTACATGAATATTGCAGAAACCGGTTTGACTGAGCCTTTACATGAGGGATAATGAATAAGTGCAACATCCCTCACGCCCCTACCACCGGCTTTAGCGATACTCAAGTCTCAACACTTAATAATGCTGGCATCATTGATCCCGAAGGACCAGAAAAATATAACAACACTGAAATGAAGTACGGGGCAACTTTTTACAGCTGCCACACGGCAGTTGACACCTGCTGTTGTGAAGTTAAAAAATCTGGAAACAACGTGATCCCTCGGAAGCATTAATCACAACAAAATTACATGAATATTGCAGAATCGGTTTGATTGAGTTTGTACATGAGGGATAATGAATAAGTGCAAATCCTCAAGCCCCTAGCACCGACTTGAACGGTACTCAATTCTCAACAATTAATCATACTGACATCAATGATCCCGAAGGACCAGAAAAATATAACAACACTGAAGTGAAGTACGGGGCAACTTTTTACAGCTGCCACACGGCACTTGACACCTGCTGTTGTGAAGTATGAAAATCTGGACACAAAGAGATCCCTCGGAAGCATTCATCACAAGTCAGAAACTTGTTCGAGGACATGTCATAGAGTGTATAATCCGAGCACGATAAGGGAAAGTTTCTTCATATTAATTTATAGTACGGAACTGTCCATCTAATTACCATAGGAACTCGAGAACGGGACCGCAGATTGCGGCGCATATTTTCGATCTTGTAACGGTTTTTAAAAACGTTTCTGCTACATCTAAATACCTTTAAGTATTATCCGAGCATATGGCCTCAAACAATATATTATCACTTGAACCCAATCTGTTACTTTTAAAACTGGTCATATTTCACGGTATTATAAAAAAAAGACAAGGAGTGACATCCGCCATTTGCCGCAACGTTCAGCATGAGTTTTCCCCCTTTGGCTACACTTGATTACTATTTTTTCAGAATTTTGTTCCCGTTATCGTTGTCAACTATCAGGTATCGTAACGGTTTATTGTTTACACGTGTTGACATGCACTAGTGTTTGACATGTATAGTCCGGCATTATAACGGGCGTATTCCTTTGATGATTTGTTTACATGGAGAAAACAGACACTTTTGTGATATGGTCTAATAGATTTTGCCTAACTGAAAAAAAGGAATATTAAAACATGATCCATAGATAAATATTCAAGGCACTCATCGGGTATTCCTTATTAGGAAATGTGAAAGTTTCCCATGTATTGAGTGACATTAAGAGAGTACTAGAAAAATTAAAACAAAAAATCAAGCATATCAAGGGGGTTAACTTACGCCGAACGTTGCGGCAAATGGCGGATGTCACTCCTTTTCTTTTTTTCAATATACCGTAAATTTGACTGATTTTTAAAATAAGCAGATTATATTAAATTGAGATAAGATAATTAAAGACTATCCGCTCGTATAATATAAAAAGATATTCAAAGGTCGGACAAACAATATGTAAAGCTGGTACGGATTCGGATTTATGAGCCGCAATATGCGGTCCTGTTCCAGAGTTCCTATGGTTTAAAGTGTAATATATATAAAAATGTGTGTATAATTCCATAACTATGCAAATGATATTTAAGGACTGTTGCTAAGTTTAAAAGATTGATTGGCCACTAGACATGTAAATGATTATGTTCAATATGTGATATTAATTAATGTTATGCATTGATTCTTCTTTATTTTACATTAAATTTACATATTGTTTTATGCTTATTTCAGAGTGTTCTTTGTACCTAATACTTTATGTAACAACCTGAAAAATTATTAAAGATGAAACGTATATAAGCATGATAAAAGTTAATAGCTGTTTGTTGAATTGATTTAACAATCCCGAACCTACTTGACCCCCAGGGGCCCGAATAGTGATATGATTAAATTGCGCCGTACCTCCCCTTTTACATTAATCTTTTCATGGACTGTGCTTGACTATTTAGAACTAACAAAAGTTCTGACAATTGTCCCAGATCTTAACGGTACATGGGAAAGTCCATTTAAGAGGGTAAGTCTGCATATTATCCGAGATTGGAACTGTCAACAAATACAGGGTGTTTCAAAATATGTGATACACATTTAAATAAAATGTTTCGTTTATGTAAGAATGTCAGTTATAATGAAAAATGTACCATATTAAAGGGAAATGCTGTTCATTTATAAAAGTGTAGTTTTTTCCTTATTTAAAACTAGGTTGTAGTTTACTTCAACGTACAAAAAACTAAATCCCGTTAACTATGTTTATTACAAAAACTCAAGAGAAGCTTAAGATGCTTAAGCTATACAATTAATGAGTTCCTTTTGGAAATTCTTGACAAACAGGTCAACACAAAGGTTTTATTTTGGGGGCTTAATTGACTGTTTAAACTACAAAACATTCCTCCGCAAAGCTACAACACAGACTAAATAATTGTTGCGCAGGTGTGCCATCCTAGAATATCACAATATGATTTGTACAGTTGCGAAAATATATAAATAAGAACAACAATTTTTAATATTATTCTTTAAATGTTAACCTTCGCAAGTACTCAAATCATGGATCTTATAACCAGTAATACAAACATACACGAAACTCCCATTAGTATTAACACAGTCGTGCGGACAGACACCTTGGCTGCATTCATCTATGACTTAATACAGAAATTATCTCATTTAAATAATCGAGATATTGTTCAAATCGTTATTGTCATAAAATCAACCAAAGTGTTACTTAAAAATGTCATAACAGTTTGACTTGTTACGTAACAAAATGGTAGCCACGTTTTTGTTACGTAACAAACTGGTAGCCACGTTTTTGTTACGTAACAAACTGGTAGCCACGTTTTTGTATTAATTGTAATGTATTTATTATATTATTTAATGCATATATATAAAACAGGATTAAATACACGAGACGAAGAACAGGACAAACAACATCAGAACATACAGAACAAGACATAATCATAACAGTACAGATCGAAAGAGCACAAAGGTCATGAGACATGTAAAACGATACGAAGAAATTTAACAAAAACATTTGTCAACAATAAGTATTTAATTTTATAGATGTTCACAATAATAAAAAAAACAACAAAAAGAAAAACAGTTATCCTAGTAAGCAGTAAAAAAATGTTAACTTATAAATCAAATATGAGTCATATCATTTTTTATGCATTTATTGATATTGAAAATTCTGAGATGAATTGATTGGTGTTTATATACACTATTTACTTTTAATTTCATGCTTTTTCCTGCAATTTACATTCCTTTCTTTTTTCAATTGCACTAAGTCTTTTTTCAACGAAATTTTCACCGATTAATTGGCCATTTTGCTTAAATATATTAAAACATCATTTTGGCTTACCATAAAAACAATGTCTCAAAATCTACACGCAAAATGATTTCATATATACAAACACATTTTTTTCATGCAGAAATTCAACAGTTGTCATTTGTAATTTTTGAAACTCTTTACACGCAAACATAAAAAAGAAAAAAAGTAAGTATTAAATTATATTTCTGCCACCAGATAACCTGATAACTATCTAGTTAATTAAGAGCTTAACTAGTTACGTAACTAGTAAACCTGATACCCAACTAGTTAATTAAGAGGTTAACTAGTTACGTAACTAGTTAACCTGATAACTAACTAGTTAATTAAGAGGTTAACTAGTTACGTAACTAGTTAACCTCTTAATTAACTAGTTAGTTATATGATTTTCTGGAAGAAATAGATAGAGCATGGCTGGGAATCAAAACTGCGTCGTATCCTACAAAATGTAAACAAAGGCCGCCATCTTAGAACGAAAAAAGTTTGTTTTTGCTTATAACTCTTTTTGTTGGAAATGACTGCAAACCAGATATATGTATTAACACGCTACACTATTTTCCGCTTCGTTCGGTATATGTTGCTTACACAACTATTTTGTAAAACAAAAGTTATAGCGAACTTGCAACTCGAAGCGGGGCAGAATTTTTATTAAAATGTGTGGATACGACGCAGTTCATATTGCTTTATCTATCGTTTTTTCCTTCAAATCAATTATATATTCGTTTCCGAATACACCATAAACTTTGAAATATACTTTTGCATCATTTACTAAAATTTCATTATAAAGAGATGTTTATTTTCTAAGAAAATAATGATTTTTACGAAATGATACGACGCAGTTGAAAGTAAAATATGATACGACGCAGTTGTATTTTTTGGCAGTCTTTTCAACAGGGATAATTTTGGCAATATATTTCTATTTTATGGAATTGTCACTTGCGCTAGATAAAAAAAAAAAACCCCCAGATCATTTGCGGTGTATAGCAATGTTCTGTTGCTTTTGATTATTAAGAATACATTGTGTCATGTCCAATATAACATTTAATTTGAAAGTTTACTGCAGTGCGGAAGCTACTTTTAAGTTAAACATGAACATGTTACCTAATTGATCATAATATCTGAAATAAGTTCTTATATTTTCCTGTATGTTCAATATTATCCCTATTTTTTTTGCAAAAAAATGTAGAAATCAGTTCTATTAACTTGAATTCATTTCGGCTAGCTACGCTCTAACTGCATGTTCTTGGTAATGACTTCTTTTCAAACTTTCACTCTACACATTAGCTTTACTAGGGGCGAGGACCTCAGGTGCGCCTTTGTGCATTACTTCAGGCAAAATGCTGCACCTGCAGAGAACCATCGACATTTTTAAACTAGCTTGATAGGTTTTCCACATGAAAGAATAAAAAGTTCCTGGTGGTTTTCGAATTCATAGCAGTTCAGTCCAAGCGATTTGAATTCAGTAAACATAAACAGCTCGGCCTCGGTCGGACACACCTGTCTGATTTGTTTTTTCAACAAAATTTGTTAACGTCAGCTGTACAAATAAGCAGCTTTTTTATGAACTTCTGGCGTGAAGTTTTAAGATTATAAATATTTGAATTAATTATAAAGAGAATAACATTTAAATTTCTTATTTCGGTATGACTAACAGAGAAATTTTCAATGTAAACAGGGAGTAATCCTCTGTGAAGTCGTTTTCTTAAGTTTTCAGGCAATTCATTATCAAATAAAAATCACACTTTAGTATGAAGATATGTTAAGATGTCATGTCTCTAGTCTGTTGAATATTCGGTGCGATAATTTGACCTAAATTTTCTGTTCAATATTGTGAAAACTTCTTCAATACTGTTGAAAGATCATGTCTGCCTATATCTGTATCAAATTTATCGATGCACAGCGTAAAAATTCCTTTGCAAAACGGACACTTTCTTTACAAAATAATTTGTAGTTGTATCATATGTAACTCATTTTAAAATTTAAAAATTTTTTTTGGAGAAAAATATTACCCTTTCCCCCAAAGGCAAAAGAAAGCAATACGACAAAATCAGCGGTAAATTTCCCCTGAAATAAAAGATAACGGGCATAACCTACTGCAAAATATATTGATTTTAACCATTTTTAAATAATTTTTAAAAAATTTTGTTGTTTAAATAAAAGTCATTGTCCTCAGAATTAAAAAAAAAACAATAAAAAAGCACGTTTAAAAACATAAGAATAAGGGAAATTGACAAATTATTTATTTAAATAAAAAGGGAGGCACAAATTTTCCATAGCCTCCCCGTAGAGGGAACCTTTCAAAATTTGGGAATTCTTTTCTTTGTTTAAAAAAAAAATTCCGATTAAAACAGGGGAGGAGGGTTTAAAAGAATATTGAATTTTTACAAAAATATAATCACTCTTTTTCGAAAATCTGGGGAAAAATTTTAACATGCGGAAACACAAAACTTGTATATTGGGTTATCTTTTATTAAATTTCATTTTGGAAGCTTTTCGGAAATTTTTAGATGCTTATGGTATACTAAAAGCACCGAAAAAATTATTTAAAATTTTTTACATTTTCCCTTTTTTTAAACCAATGGTGACCCCTTTCTTTTTACTTAAAGCCGTAAACAAGAAAAAGTGTTGAGTTTTTAGCAACCCGCACAAAATTTTAAATGTTTAAAACCAAAATGCACCTGCAAAAAAATAAATGCGTGTAAAATATTTAATTTTTAAATGCGTTTATTTTGTAAAAAAAATTTTTTTTCTTAAAAAAAAAATTTTTTTAAGAAATTTAGTAAATATCAAATTATTTTTAAGTTTTTGTAATCTGAAAAGATAATAAATTTATTTTAAGGAAAAAAAATAAAAAGAAATTAAAATTATCCACACATTTTAATAAAAATTCTGCCCCGCATCGAGTTGCAAGTTCGCTATAACTTTTGTTTTACAAAATAGTTGTGCAAGCAACATTATACCGAACGAAGCGGAAAATAGTGTAGCGTGTTAATACATATATCTGGTTTTTCAGTCATTTCCAACAAAATGAGTTATAAACAAAAACATACATTTTTCGCTCCAAGATGGCGGCGTTTGTTTACATTTTGTAGGATACGACGCAGTTTTGATTCCCAGCCCTGTAGAGGTACTGATTAAAATCTGAAAACAAACGTATTACAGCTGTTAAGATTACAGTACAGGTAGATCCCTTTCTTGATTCATGTTTATTCACCGCTCTATTTACGTAAAGCGAGTGTTTCTTTAAATGTCGATTCTACATATGATTTGATAAAAGATAGTATATAAAAATCATTGATTATGGTGTAAAGAAGAAAGAATAAATAAAAATGTCAATGACACACACAGATAGAATTCAGGTTTTTCTTTTGCGTCCAAATCTGAAATAGATGATTACAAATCCTTCAACTCGTTGTATTAAATACAATAATCAAATAACAATACAAATCAGTCATTGATTAATTTTGAAGGATATTCAGCTATATATTGCAAAACACTTTTATAAAATTCCTAAACAGTAAAATAATGTTGTTTTCATAATTTTGTTAGTGATTCTTAGAAGAAACGTTACAAAGATGGTCATGCTTATTTAGCATACGTACGTAAAATGGCTGATATTTTAAGTAGGGTTTTAAACCATTTAGCAATGGTTCTTCCATGTACCATTCCTTCTTAAGGAAATATACAACACATAATTTTATTTATTTCATACAGTTGTTTCATAAGTATGTTTTTTTTAGACTAAACAAAATGTTATAAAGCACAGGCAGCAGACATATATCTTTATAAACTTTAACAAATTTCTGTTAACGCATGATCTTTTTTTAAAGTAACGAAGAACAAATAATTAACAAACTGATTTGAAAAAAATACTTTAACTTAAAATAAGTTTCAGTTTACAAATCAGGTAAAACTCTTAACATTGATACAAACTGTTCAAAATGTACAATGTCTTGTTTACCAGAATTGTGTTTAAGTGTTGCCAAAGCACAAAGAAGAATCGTAAGAGTCCATAACTGTATGGCTGTAGCTGAAACGAAATAAGTACAAGTTACTCTTTACCAATATAAACTTTGTATTAAATTCGTTGAAATGTATAAATTGCACATGAATGTTAAATAATTTATTATTATCTAATTGATAAACAAAATTATTATGTTCTGTGATGTATACTTACACTTGATCTCTTGCACCTTTAATGTCTTATTTATAGTTAATTGTAACAAACGAAAATGATTTTGAATGGTTCAAACTTTTACTTGTGATGCAATAAGAAAGATTGTATAATTGCTACGGGGATGAAACATTTAATGTCATGTACAACACCACGTACTTTTGAGTACGGGACACAGTACATAAAGCAAATATAGGGTACCTGCGTATTTTACCCCGGGTCGCAAACTTTTAAATGTTCACGTGGCAGTGTTGAAATTAAAGGCAATGGTGTTACATTTTATAGTAACAAGTGTATTAATAAAATACATGATGAATTTTGGTATTAGTGTAGTCGTATAACATAACCATTTCAATACAGATCATTCGTAAAACCTTTAATCTTTTCTTCTTTGATTTTTTGCTAAAACTAGGGTTGTCACGGTTAGCAAAAATGCGAACCGTTTAAACGGCGATTTGATAACCGTGTAAAACGTTTCAACAACCTTATTTAAAATGATTTTAAGATTTTTAAAATTTTACTTTATTTTTTATATCAATAACAGCATATCTGATAAGATAAGATAGCGTGCAATTGGGGAAAAGTCAACTAAAATACAAATATAGAAAATACATATCTTATCATAAATATACAAAAGTAATGTTAAAACCCTATTTAAAGTTTCTTCGTTTGTTGTTCTTAAATTCTTACCTCGGTTTTCGGTTATTTAAAATTTAAAAAAACTGACCGAAGCCGTTTAAACGGATAAACGTGACACTCCTAGTGGAAACGTTACTTTTTACGCACGAAAATGAAAGATATCCGTTCAAAATAGCCTTGCTTCTTCCAGTTGATCACTTGCAATTGGTAATCTTATGTACTCAAATCACAGTAAAATTACTTTTCTGGAAGTTTCAGCTTGAATTTCTGTTTAAATTGTATATATTTTGGGTTTAAAGCGTAAATGTATCTATATATGTTGAACAAAATTTATACGCCAATAGAACAACCAAAGTCAGATGACTTGAACAAACCCTTGAAATTTCAATAACAGATATTGTGGATATTGTATGGTTGAAACAAGTCTAAGTCATTCATTTGACATGTCCTTTTACGTTTCCAGAGTTCACTTTAACAACTAATGGGAAATCCTAGCGGTCTAACCTGAACCACGCGGGTCAAGTTAGGAAACCACCATTTTATTCTTTAAATTGAGAAAAGTTTTGTTTCTTTGACTGTCTAATATATTTATTTGAGGGCATGTACAGAATAATGAATGAAAAATACAAAACTAAGAAATCAAAATTTTGTCTGAGTCTCCCTTTAATCATTAAATAAATTTTGAAGATAGCGGTCATATTATTATTATTTCGACTGCACCTTTTTGGCATGACATCACTATAACATGCAATAATACATGATAGTTAATTGGTTACTTTCTGTGTACAAACTAAAACATTTTAAAGTTTTATCTTGTTGTGTGGACCAACTTAAATATTTCAAGTTGTATCGCTGACCAATTGTATAAAATTGTATTTCATTTTATTATTAAAATGTTATCACACTTTTTTTTAACAGATTAACATGAATAAAAAATGAATAAGGATGAATTAAATTACTTAGGTACACTCGATACTATACTAGATTTCCTTATTTGAACTTATCTCTAAACACATTTCTGATTGATGTTAGAATTAGCATGAATTTTCATGGGTTCTGCCTTAAATATACGAATTTTGAATAAACGTTAATCAGTTATTATCTTCAACAGTTTCATCAACATACAAGTAAAGAGACAGTGTGACTTTATTACGAAACATACTCGTATGTTATTTCTTTATCATAATTTATCGTTTAAGATACATCTGTAGTATATTGCTTAAAATAGCGCACTCTCAACAACGTTAAACACTTTGCTTACTATATTTTTTTAATATAACCATAGCAAGGCGTAATAAATAGTACATATATATTGAGGTAATTGTAGTCACTTGACTGGACTTAATTCATGTACATGTATATGTATTTGGTAACTGGGGAATCTTACATGCTATTGCTGGACATTAAACACTTTTTCTTATTTTAGCTTCCGAAAATATTTTATAATTAATCTGTACAGGTCTAAAGAAATATAAAATAACAGTGGTTTGTTTGGCTTAACTAACTGACTTTATTTTTTAAGATATAAAAAAGGTCGTCATCATAACGTTTAACTGCCGATATTGTTTTACATAATTGTATACCTAAACTATGGTACAATAGTTTAGAAAAGGAAATTATCAATAAAATGAGATTTTTCCAAGCTTAAAGGTGCTATTTAAGCTAATTTATGTTATTTCTAATGTCTGGATCCTTTTATATTTAGACATCAATGTAATTAATAAGCTAGATATGGAGCTAAATTCTACATATTATTTTCAAATTGTCAAATTTGTCAAATTTACTCGAACAATATCATATTATATGTATAAAGATCATAGCAATGTTATGAAAAATTTGTGATAAAATACATTTTGCAGTTTCTATTTAATTCGCTTGTACAATGAAGCGGTTTATATATAAATCATATAGAAAAGATGGCTGAAAAAGAGCACAATATAACTGGATATAAATAAATGTTTAAGATAAAAGAAGGTTCAAGTATTGTTAACAGTAGAAAAGTCAGTTTGAAACAACAATTTTCTAATATTCACCCTGTTATAATAAAAACAAATAAAAACAAGTAATACTTAACAGCCTTAGTTGCATCCGCAAACGTCCCACCATATTTGTCAAACTGAGAGCTATTTATTGCTGCATTGTTATATAGACGTTTAACCGGAAGGGAAATCAATCAAAACAAAACGCCTAATTTATCACGTTCCTATAATTCAACGGAAATGAGCTAAAACAATTTAAGCAAGAGATGAGTATTTGTTTAAATGCATTATTCACAGTTTGAAATTGTCATTTTTGTGTGGCCTTAACGGAGTACTGGCGACTTATAAGGGTCATATATCTGTCGTCTGTCTGTCCGTCTGTCAGTCCGTCACAACATTTTCCCGGACTTATTTTCAAAGTTTGTCCGGAGTACTCCCAAAGCTTGTCCGGACTACTTCTAAAAAACTACTAGGTCAATGTCATCCAAACTTTAAAGGAATGTTAGGTATCGAGTCTAGTTTTGCATATCAGCTGCTTTTTGTGTTTCTATGATTTGTGTTAAGGCTTTTTAATTATTTTATTTATTGGACCGGATTACTCCTCTTATACCACTAATGCAATTTCAATGAAACTTTACAGGATTGATCGGTAGGTCATGTACTTTCGCATATTTCACAGGATTGCTGCCTCCGTTATAGCCCTTGAATGAACAGGGTATTTATAAAGTTTCCCTACTTTTCCTCCAAAACTACTTATGCAATTTCTATGAAACTTTCCTTCTTTTGAAACGAGTTTTTGCTGACTTATTACCCTTGAATAAACAAGTTGTTTGTGTTGCCAGCTACACAGAAGTTTGTCCGGAATACTCATCAGAAACTACTTGAGGCAATTTCATCAAAACTTTGGGGGAATAATCAATATCACGTTTAGTTGTGCAGCTCATCAACATTTTTTGGTTCGAGTTTTGGTCCTTTAAAGATTTTAATGTTAGGGCTTGTCTGACTTCTCTTGTTATATCACAAAATAAGGCAATGTCAATGAAACTTTGCAGGATTGATCGGTTGCTGAAAATGCTTGTATAATCAGCATATGGCCTTTTATCAACATACTTTGAGCAAATTAGCTAATGTACCTTTTGAGTTTTTTGCAGGATTCGTATGTCTAGGATGTACAAAATAAAAGACAAACAGACGAAAAAAAATGTGAATAAACTACACATGGCCATCTATACAGATTCCAACTATCATGAACCAAGCTTTTGTATTTTCTGAGCAATCGTAGTCGCAAGTTGTGTTCAGTTTTTATAGGATTTCATCATTTCCGTTATCATAGCAACAGCAATGACAAATAAAACACAAAAAACGTACATTATTTCCATATGGCCCTCTAATAACACACTAAGTATCATCAATTTAGCTTTCAAATTTCTTTTATCCATTATATTCAACGTGTCATATTAAAGGTTCCATGATAACTGTCGTTTGAACTCATCTGAGGATGTCCCTAATTAAAACAATGATCAGAAGATACAATTTTACATATCGTTGTCGCTGTGAATTCGAGGATGAAATATTAAATTTCAGTTCGGAAATCATATTAAGTATATTGTTTATATTGGCCAAACAAATTCTATGATATTGACTACCAGACTTCACATTAAAAAAATGGCTGCCTACATCTACGGTAGGTGTAGCTGATTCTAAATGGCTCGTAAGAAAACTAGGAGTGATCGAAGCAAATGGAATAAAGATTATAGAATAGGGGAATTGAAAATATAGTTTTGTGTGAAACAGAAACCAACAAACGATTATAACATACTAGTTATAATGGTAGTAATTTTAATTAAAATACAGCCATTGCAGCGATAAGAATATCTACATATATATTATACGCGAGGATGGGAAGCTAATGCCTATACCAAAGTAATAATACATTATCTGGTTAGGGACGCACGCTGGTCAGCTTCTAGTAACACCCTAAAGATTTGGAACCCAGATTGTCTTATAACCGATATTAATGTGCATTTCTTTTCATGCATGTAATTATCTAGTCGCTTTTTGAATGTATTTACTGTTGGCGTTGTAATAACATGTCTAGTTATTTATTCAAAGATAATATAACTCTCTCTGAGAAAAAGCTTTTTCTATAATCTCTTTATAAAACAAGAACCGGTTGAACCGGTGATGCTCCCCGAGAAAGTTTTGGACAAAGGAAAGTATAAAAAATGAACTAAGGGCAAACTCTCAAAATTAGGCAAGGCAGAGTTATGTTTTTTGCACTGCACTTTTCTTCAATGAGATCTAACTATCTATAAAGTTTCGTGGTGATATCTCTTATAGTTAAAGAGTTTTGTCCCGGGTAAAATTCAAAGTGTAAAAATGATCAAAGGGCAATAACCTCAAAGTAAGACAAGGCTGTGTTAAGGTTCTTTAGCATTGCAGTTCTATATAATGAGATCTATCTACCTACAAAGTTACATGTTGATATCTCTTATAGTTTTAGAGTTTCGTCCCAGACAAAAGTCAAAAAGTAAAAATAAACAAGGGGCAATAATTTCAAAAAGGCAAAGCTTAAAGTTATGATTCGTAGCACTGTACTTCTACCCAATTTAATCTATCTACCTTAAACGTTTCATGTTGATATATCTTATAATTTAAGAGTAATGTCCCGGACAAAGTTCAAAGTGTCAAAATGAACAAAGGGCAATAACTCCAAAATAAGGCAAGAAAGAGTTACGATTCTTGTGCACTGCAAACATACTCAATGAGATATATCTACCTACAAAGTTTCATGTTGATATCTCTTATAGTTTTAGAGTTATGTCCCGGACAAAGTTCAAAGTTAAAAATGAACAAAAGGCAATTAATATTCAAAACTCAGGAAAAGCAGAGTTACGGTTCTTGTGCATGGGCACATCTTCTCAATGAGATATATCTACCTACAAAGTTTCATATTGATACATATTATAGTTTTACAGTTATATCCCGGAAAGATTTCAAAGTGTAAAAAATAAACAAAGGGCAAGAAATCAAAATTAGGAAGGCAGAGTTACGATTCTTGTGCCCTGAACACCTACTTTATGAGATCTATCTACCTACAAGGTTTCATGTTTATACCTTTTGTTGTTTCAAAGTTATGCCCCGGACAAGTAAAGCGGACGGACGGACGGACAAGGCGGCACTATTGTGCTCCCCCAAAAAATTTCGGGGAGCTTAAATATTTCATGTTTGATTGCTTCTTTATTATTTAATAATTTATAGGGTTAAATGATGTCTACTTTCAAACCTCTTTACATAAGAGTTGGTATTTTTAGAATATTTAACCTTTCATAAATGGTAGAGGTTTATTATAGAAGACTAATTTTGTTGCTCGTTTGTGTACTTATTCTAGTGTTTCAATGTATCTTTTAAACCCAGACCACGTTATAACGTTCCAAATTAGGTCGTATGAACATTTTGTGTTATCATAAAAACTACTTTACTGTAACATGTAGAAATATATCTTGTATGGTTGAGTACTTGTTAAATACAGGAAAACCAGGGTAGAATTATTATTGCTTGAATTCCAAAGTCAAATATTGCAGGCAAATTTTCAAAAATATACGGTAGCAGTAGGATTATTCCTTCATTAACATAACTAGGCAAACATCTTGTAAGGCTTTTATTGACTTTTGCAAAGCGTTAGGGTTCTTTAAAATGTCGTAGTTTGTTATAGAACCTTAACCTTATCACATTCTGTTGCAAGGAAGTATGTTATAAGAAAGAAAAAAGAATATATACAAATTTATGAATTTTATGTTTAAAAAAAAACAAAGTCATATGGATGTAAACAATCGACCAAAGAATAAAATCCGTTTGTACCAGTTGTCCAAAAAATAAATAAATAAATAAATAAACAAAAAGCTTCAACAACAACAACAAACAGGGTAGTAAGTAAATATATCTATGTTGACAAAACATGATTTGTAATATGCAGACGTTAGATGTGTCACATGCACAATTATTGTGTAAGTTATAAAATTAGTAATAATTATTGTCTAGTATGATCAGGCGAGTGTAATTTGATCTTCTAAAAGTGTCAAGCTTAGCGTATTAGTGCCCATATTTGCAAGGTTAAATGCTTTTATTGACAATTGTTTTTTCATATTATGTTGATACTTTCAGATAGTATAAAGGGTAAGAGGGCTTTAATAATTCTTGTCAGACGATATAGGTTTAGAATGCTTTGATAATTATATTTTATATTGTTTTCTTCACATATTATTATTATGTAATATATTTATTATATTACCTCACCTTTCCGTTAGATGGCAATCATTCAATGTAAGCATAATCAGCATTTCTTAATGGTTGTGAACGCAATCAATTAAACATTGCCGTCCGCTTAGCTTTCTATTGCACAGAGAGATCCGTTGCACATACTGGTATAGAACTACAACAATCTGTACAATTATTTTGTTTTAAATACATGCAGATAAAAATTGCAATCATTTTAATTTTTGAAAGATCATGCATCTACATGAAAAATATTTATTTTTAGATAAGTTGTTAGTCATTATTAACTATGGCGGAGGAGTGTAAATGAGCCATGTAATTACTACTATTTATACGCACTGTCAACAAACAAACAAAAATTGCTGGCCGTCGACGATAAGACGACTGCTTTTTTTGTTGTTATTTGAAACTAGATATAGACCATAAATTTCCTTTTAAATCATATATTTTCAAGCTGATTTATGTCATTTATTATTATATGAACCAAAATATATGTTGAAGATTTTGCTGTAGAATAATGTTTTTAATAGAAAAGACAAGTTAAGTAGATGAATTACAACGAAGGGCAAAATTTAAATGAAATCAGCAAGGGGTCAAATACGACTTCCCATTTAAAAGCTAGATCGTTTAATGTGATAAAACATATTTATACGTATGTGACTTTCCATATTGGATCTAAATAAATAAACAAAACACTACAACAACAACAACAAACAGGGTAGTAGGTCAATATATCTATATTGACAAAACAAAGATTTGTAATGCAGACGTTAGATGTGTCACGTGCACCATTATTGTGTAAGTTATAAAATTAGTAATTATTATAGTCTAGTATGAACAGGGGAGTGTAATGTGATCTTCTAAAAGTTTCAAGCTTAGCTATAAGTGCCCATATTTGCAAGGTTTAATGCTTTATTGACAATTGTTTTTTCATATTATGTTGATTCTTTCAGATAGTATAAAGGGTAAGAGGGCTTAAATAATTCTTGTCAGACGATATAGGTTTAGAATGCTTTGATAATTATATTTTATATTGTTTTCTTCACATATTATTATTATGTAATTTATTATTATATGAATCCAAGGATATGTTAAAGATTTTGCTGTAGAGTAAATGTTTAAATAGAAAAGACAAGTTAAGTAGATGAATTACAACGAATGGCAAAATTTAAATGAAATCCGCAAGGGGTCAAATACGACTTCCCATTTATAGACTTATTGGCGTCCGCGCCGAAGCGCGGCGCCCTTTATGGAATGAAATCAGATTTTGTGAAAGGGCGACAGCAACTTCTCGAGCCTTTTAGTCGGTCATGATAAAAGCCGATCATTCAGATCGGTATGAGGGTGCTTGATTATTAATTAAAAATGAAATGTCGCGATATGTACAATGAATAGCGAACTGGAGAATTTCGCAATGCAAACATTTTCAAATGAAATAACCTTTTCCGTCAATAAATAGCGCTCTTCGGGTTTTTTTATTTATCACTTTGTAGTACACAGTGGGTAATTATGGTATGTTATAGTTATACATGCATATAGAATGATGAGTTGATGACCTAAACATTTCGGAAATCTATTTATAGAGGGATGTACTCCTATTGGTAATTCCCGGTCTCTCCCGGTCTATTTTGACCGGGATTTACTAGTGACCGGCGAATAGTATCACACGTTTATTGTCCGGTCTCTCCCGGTTTCTGAGTAGATGTTTGATATCGTAACAGAACAGAACAAATATTTTACAGATAAATAACCTTTTTTTCCAAAATGAATGTTTGTCACTTAGTTTGGTTACAATAATTAATAAACACAGATCAACTCTCAAACTTATTGATTATTATTTTACATAAACATACAATTAAAAAAAAAACAACAACAATAGCATGTTTAATTTTATCTATAAGAACAATAAATATGTACAATAATTGAGAAAAAAGGTACATTTTTATGGTAATAATATGACACTATCACCTTTGAAACATTTTATGTAATTTGTTATTCATGTTTAGTAAAGATGCCGATGAATTATGCAAAGTTACAAATTAGATTTTATGAATTATTCAATTGATTGATAATTAAAAAAATAATAAAGAAAAATACAAATGTGCATGTACATGGTTTAAGAATAAACAATATTATATAACCATAATTTACTGACTTTTTCCAGTTAAGTTTTGACTTATTATCGTCGGTCAATATGACAATTGAATTCTTAAAATTTCTTTTACATTTTTAATAAAAAAAGAGTAGTAAACGTAAAAATTCAGTATTAAAATAGCACATAAAACACAAAAAAGAAAAGAAAACAATATTCATAAAATCTGCATTTTTTTTATTAAAATAGATATTACAATTATTGTATAATAAACAATTATGCTCAACATGGTAATATAACCAGTGTCATATTTTTACCAAGTGTGAACAGATACCTTAAATTAAGAGGGATTCTTCGCTAATAGTGATAACATAATAAGGGACAATTACACAAGTGTGGTGTTGATCATGCGTTACACATATGGATTATAAATGATTGTATACATGTACATCCGTTGCTATCACGATCATAAAGAAATAACAAGTAATATTCTAATCTCTAGCATGCCAATCAAAGTTCATAATGAACAATGTCTTTCGTCCGTTCATTCTTGTAAAAACCAATTAACCATTGAAAAGTTTATAAGAATATCTTGACATCATATGTCTACTAGTTCATCTTCACTTTCTGCATTTCTTGCTTGGACGCCCTTTGATGCTTTGCATCAATGCTTTTCTTGTTCGTTTAATGTGATAAAACACAATAATGCATATGTGACTTTCCATATTGGATCTTATTAAACTAGATAACCATAGTTTAGTATTATGATACAGTTTAGTGCACTACAGCTTAAGCTATATTATTACAATCTAGCTACGATGCAACATCTTTAGCAATGGTGTTTCAGTTTAGCTATGATGCTTCAGTTAACCTCTCATATACTGAAACTTACTATGATGCTACAGTTTTAGCTATGGTGCTACAGTTTAGTTGTGACATTTCAGTAAAAGTCTTATATATTTAAGCTAAGCTATGATACTACAGTTTTATATATGACGTAACAGTGCTAAAGCGAAGCTAAGCATTACGTATATTAAGAGCTACACTGAGCGCCAAAAGCCTACAAAGATATATTTTTTTTTACAAAGATAAATCTTGGGCGATATGCAAACGATTATAAGGAAATAAACTCAGAAATAAGTTAAAATCCGTATTTTATTTAATATTCTTAACCCTAATTTAGTGAAAATCATTGATACGTTTTTTCTGTTGTGGGTCATTGTTCACAATAGAATAACGGAGTGCGCAAATTATCTGAAATCAAAATGGTAAGTTTATCTCCAAAATATTTCAAGTCCCACCATGGCAAGAAATATAAATCAGCGGGAATTTTTATGTCATGAAAAACAACTGTTCGCAACCGTATACATGTACCGCTCACCTTTTTTCAAATAGAATATTGTTTTTACACTCTGATGCCTTGACCTCTCTAACAAATTATTTAAGCCATTTTAGCCCATTGCGTGTATTATTAATACATTGTATTACCTTTTATTTGTTGGCAGGTAGACGATTTACCCGTGCGCCCAGTGCAGAACAAGATCTGCTACAAAATGGGTCCAAACTAAAGGAGATAAAATACAAAATATAAAGATAAAATATAGGGGAAAACTTGAGTATTGTAAACAAAGAAAAAGATTTATTTGGTAACAATAATTTTACAATTATATTTCCCTTCTCCGAATGTACTGAAAATAAAAGAAAGGTTAATATATTAGTTTTAGTCTGATGTGGCGGCTGGTTGTAATACCAGTACAATTGGTACGTATTTTCAAATTACCTCTTCAAAGATGAATAGTTAAGTTCAGATTGTGTCAATACAAATGTTCAACTTGGTAAGTTAATGAATCATTACATTACGCCCAATGTCGATTGTTTTCTCTACCGGGTTTATTTATAGCTTAGCTATTTCGCAGTTACGAGTTTCTGTGTTTTACGAGTTTCTGTGTTTATGACATATTTTGATGTAGTATAGGTGCTAAATATTAATTTTGTCACCTTTTAAGTTTTCTGTTACATTTTGTAACGACGTTGGTAGAACATAATAGTCATAATGAGCATTACAACAAGCAAAAAGTAATGGTGTGAATTTTACATTTAGGAAATGTACGGGCATAAACCGCTAGGTTTTCATCGACAGGATTTTTATGGTTTTGTAATACAGCTTAAAAGGGCATATTATGATAATTATGTTAAATGTATGAACTTATTTTCATACATAGTTATAATGTGAGTAAACTAGCTGCTGTGCTGGTGATCGGCGTATTTTTGCCGCGTGTACCCATTCCTACCGCCTCTCAAGTGATATCATCCTTACTATGAGATTATGACTGTAGTAAAGATCCCGGTTGCAAAATTTTAGTGACTTTGTGATATCATCATTGTAGCAGAATAAATGGTTTTTCTTGCATACGCGGACGAACATCGATTCCTCCCAGTTGTTTATTTAAAAATTAAGAAATTATCAGGGCAAAGGTAATATAACCATGTCTGAGAACATAGTTCATTTAATTTTAACAAGGGGTTTACACGATCCGCGCACAACCACAAAATTACAAAATTCTAATACCGCGAACACTTTTTCAACCGGTATTTTGAACAAAAACGAGTGATGTAAAACAATCAATATATATTTGAATTTAATTTCTTTCGCAAAGAAGATCTACTTTAGTTCTAATGTTCCAATTGCCTTGACACAAGTCTATCCCTTCTCGCCAGTATTTCGCATTAAATGCGATTTTGATTCTGGATATTGTATACACCCGGCGTTGAAATAATAAAGAAATTGAACAACTGGAAGTTAGTTTTTTTTTTTGGTAGAAATTATTCCATAGGTATAATTTCTTTTATTACATGCCCGTGCCGCTTTCGCGTCTCCGTAAAAATGATATTGCACGGTCGTGTATATATTTAGGACTGGCGTCATGTGCGGTATATAAATACGACCGTGCAATACCATTTAACCATTTTACAATTATTCAATATCATGCTTTATCTGAGATATCAAATTGTGAGTTATTACCAATAAAGCAAAAGTATGATACTGGTGTATAACAGCTGAGGAGCACCAAAGACAAATCGCCGCGCCATGTGATAAAGTGTAATATAATTATATATGTACATTTGTTTTCGTGTTATTCATATCTTACACGTATTATATACTTGCAATATAATATATCATAAAACTAAAACGAAAGTAACGTCAGTCGAATTAGAAACACTGACGCGTGAACAAATTTTACCACCAACAATAGTATTAAAATTGAAACGTCTCAGCACGATAAATTGTTCAGGTGTTTGTAGGCCTATGACCTTTGTGATTATACTACTGCGTATCTAAACTCCTTATCGTGCTATTGTATAGCACAGATCACTCAAAATCAAGATATATTTCCTAATTTAACCACCCTAAAATTTATTTTCTCACATCTTTTTATTATAAGATTCTAATCAGAAGAGTTTTAACAACTTGTTTGCCTAAGATCATAAAGACCAATACGGTTGTTGCATTTCGTGCATACGCATTCTGTGTAGGGCAAAAGCAATTAAGAATATATTATATTGGTAACCAACAACTTTATAAACAACTTGCTGTTATGTGAAAGTTAACCAGAAGTTTAAAATAGTTTATAAATAATCGTTATAGATGAACGAAGGTTTGCTAGTGCATATGCAAGAACTGTCAAACATGAGGTCGTGAAAAAAAAACATTTCTCTTTCCATTCTCATTTTCCACAATGATATTCAACCCGTGCAGAGGTATGAGGCTTCGTATATAGTCAGACAAAAGCCACATGCCGATGTCGTCATTAATGAAGACTTGAGAAAAAATCGCGACATAACCGGCATACGATTATTTTCTTAAATGAGATATTAGTAAGTGTACGAAACAATTTACCAATATAAAATCTCACATGAGTTTAATTAAATTTGATAAAAAAATATTAAACTCAAATCTTTTTGAGGATTCAAATTTAAAACATTATAAGGGAGAAAACCTTACCACAAGATTTGAATCTTATTTTTTTTAATTTTAATCATCCATTATTTATTTTATATTTTTTGTTGTTGTTCGTCAATGTTATCCATTTGATCCATTTCGAAGAAAATGTAGGCAGAACCAAAACAAGTTACTGAGTACGTAGTATCATAATGTCTATTTTTGAAAATAGTTCGTCTAAAGACATTTGTCGTAGAAAGGTTAACAAACAAAGATTGAAAATATATTTATGAAATAAATTCTACAATAAACTAACACCCAGTTGTCTGAAACTCAGTTAAATCGGACATTTTTCAATTTCTGTATTATTTAAACGCCGGAAGTACGCAATATCAAGAATCAAAATCGCATTCACGAGAAGGAGAAGACTTGTGTACAAGAAGTAAAGACATATTCTTTGCAAAAGAAAATAAATACATAATTATGTATTCAGTTTATTTATAATTTATCACTTTAAATTCAGTTCCCATTTTTGTTCATCATGCTTGAACAGAGACATTTTGCCTATTTTTTTGAATAAGAAAAGAAAAGAAAAACAACAATGATATTGCTTGTGATAAAAGTTATCTTCTGTTTCTTTTCATGGAAGGCAAATTAATTCAAAGATCTCTATTCAAAATCATGTCGATTGTTTTGTAATTTGTTGCACAGTAGTCGTAAGAAGTTTAATCATAACGTATTTCTTTATAGTTATTATAACACACGTGGAATGTGAAGTCATTTGTTTGTTCTTTTGTTGAACGTCTGTTTATAGATTAAAAAAAATTGTAACTGACTAACTGTCATAAAATGTCATGTGGTAAAACGAATATGACATTCCTTTGACGATTTTGTTCGGGTGAATTGTTGCAAAGAAATTAAATATTCAAATTTTCTGTTATTGTTTAAGAAATAAAAATTACTTGATCACGCGAGTATGCATGCTGTGCTATATTATAATAAAAGCGAAAGGTATACTTCCTGAATAAAATGTCTTACCGACTCGATATTTTGAAATATATGTAAAATAGCTTGTTATTGTACATCGGCTTATTTCTGTTTAAGGAAGTTGCACACATATGTAAACTAGAAGATAGTTTAGTTTTTTCTATTTCAGTATACACCTAATTAAAGAATCGTTGTCTTTGCTGCATCCATGTTAATAAAACGTTACGTAAATGTAAGATTGGTCCTCTATATATTTTTCGTATAATCTAAACTCGTTCAAATTTGATTGCTATCATTATAACAAGGACATGGTACGTATTATACAAATATTTAAACTACTTAAAAAGTTAAGTGTTCTATTTTAGGCCTTTTAAACTTCACCGCTTTAGCTTATTTCTCCAGCATTGAATGAAACATTTTATGACATAACAAAAAATTACGATCTCTTTCGTACAACTGCGAATAAGGAGATCAAACTTAAAAGTAGGAATAAACCGACCCGATATCTTTTTCAGTTTAAACTTAACTGGAAAATTAAACATGTTAACAAATAAAAAGCGATTTCTTTATATCGTGTTTAAATTGACATATATGATGTTAATTCAAAGATGTTTACATCAAGTGAAATGGTATTTGCTGATAAATTTATCTATACAACCCGATCGTATGAATGGGCAAACATGTATACGAGATTTTGAATGGATTTTCCTAGTATGACAGTTATCATTGATGATGGTGTTCAGACATCTTAATCATCATTCTATTACCAAAAATATCGTAATTTGGGGGAATCAAATGCATATTTTTGCTCCTTTTTATACATTGATAACACTTTCTTTTTAAACTAAGATAACACTTTCTTGCTTGATTTGCATGGAAATCTAAAAGTGTGATCCCTCGGAAGTATTACCCCAACAAAGTTACATGAAAATTGCAGACTCAGTTTGATTGAGTATGTACATGAGTCATAAAGGTATAAAGTAACCAAATGTAAATCGAATGACATTTAGAGGGAAAGCTATGTAAAAAAACAGTAAAGTGTTGAAAATCTTTACCTCAACAATTTGTTTGTAAAACTTTCAAGAGTACATATATTTAAAATTCAAATATTTATAAAAAATTTCAAGCCACAGTCAGTTCTCGCCCCTAGCATCGGCATAAGTAGATTTTTACATTGATCTGTAACAAGCATTGTTTAATCTAGAAGTGTTAGATGTGTGCATATGGCCTTAATCATAAAATCTCCAATTCGACAATGCCTAGCCATTCCAAACCACACTTTCATAAATCAGACTTGGTTATACAAGGGTTCTTAAGTTTGTCTCAGGTTTGTTAATTAATACCAAATTAAGTTGTTAAAAATTATAATAGAATTAACTTTTTTATAATTAGTTCGTAATTTTTGATATCAGATGCCCTACTGAAATGTTGGTGATAATATTAGCTATATTCACACCATAAAGAATCTTATTAACTGAGAAAAATAGATCCATAGATTGTCAACTAGAATACATCTCCGTTTAAGTGTTCATGAACATTTAAAATCAATTCACGGTACCATGTTATCTTTATAAAATAGAACACGTGCATTTGTGCCGATTTCGACAAGATCAGACTCAGAGTAGCTGTAATTAAAAGATCTACCCTTGGTATATCAAAACTAAGAAAATCCCTATTTCCATAGCATTGGCAGGCAGAAACGAGTGTCGGTTTGCTAACAGCAAAAGTATTGATAAAAAATGCCTGCATCAGGCAAACAGAAAAGAACGACGAAAATCAACAACCACAACAAAACCGCGGGGAGTCGTAATTTAAAGGTAACGCGTATCACCAAGTTGTTTACATTAAAATCAAAATCATCCCTTAAATCTTTAACCTTGTATGTACAAGAGGAAGCCTTTTATTCACAAGTGTTCTTCCTTATTCTATCAATAATACTTACGTCTAGCTTTCTTGTAATATCATCGACATGATGAACACAAATATTTTTTCTGTTCACAACTGTATCGAAATGCGGCGTTTGCTTAATAGCGCATCGTCCTCGCACGCACACTTGCTTCTCTCGTTATGAATACATCAAACGAACCACTGCTTTGACAGTCTACTGATGTACAGAAGGGCAGTATGGCAGACAGATAGAGAGACAAAGAAAAATGTTCATGACTCATTTAACCTCTTAGTGGTTGGTTCATATAATTTTTTTAAACATCTAATTGTTCCAATGTTGACATCTTGATTTCTCCAAACATTAATCTAGAAAAAAATATTTTGTTTATTGTATTTCCTAAAGTATGCTGAAAAGAAAATTGAAAAAAGTAGAAAATGTAATTAACTGAACCAAAACAAACAAAGAAACATTTTTGTTTATTTCTGATTATGTACGCCCATTTAAAATTATTTTATCATACAATTAGAAGGACAAAGTATTTACAAACTTAAACAATGGAACAATGTATTCATGTACACATATTAATCTTTTAAAATACAACTATTTTAGCTAATTGCGTAAGCGTTTAAAAACTGAACGTGACATTACATAAAATGTCCACTGTATTATCTTCCGCGTAAATCTGTCTGTAGTAAACCTGCAGTAATCTTGCAGTAAAAAGGTGTCTCAAAGTGTGATCAATTTGGAAAAACGTTTTCGGATGCAATCGCAACTGGTAATTAATTTTTCGTTCGTTATCTCTTTATTTTTGTTTAATTTTGTAAGGAGGTAAAGTTTAATAAATTGTTTTAATATTGGTGATATTTTGTCAATATTGTTTCAAAATAATAAAAATATTCAGTCTGCAAAATTCGAAAATAGTTTATATAATAAAGCTTTTGTTTCTGCAAGGCTACTTTAACTGCTCTCCTTAATACTTACTGGAAAAAACACTTATATTAATATAAAAAAAACACAGATATATATTTCAAAAACACTGATTTCAAACAATATCTATATTTTGAATCGTGTCATCCAAAACGCATAAGAAATATTCCGTGTTATCAAAGATGGAGAATCTGCGTGATTGTATCTAAAGATAAGACTTAAGGAACTGTGTTAGACATGAATTTTTATTTTCATGAACAAAAGGAATTCGTTTAATAGTATTTGTACGAGTCCTGTTCAGATTTTTATTACACTGTTGTAAGTAATTATACATGAAATAGCACTCGTTTTATATTTATGCAAAATGTGAGATTTGTATTCACATGCGTCATCGAGCTTAAACGTATTCATGTTGTTTCTATCAAGTAATCGTTGAATTTTTAAAAAAAAATGTTGGAAGAAATATTTTAAAAAATGGAATAATGTTAGCAGTTTCGGGCAGTAGCTAACAATTATTCTCTACCAGTATTATTTTGAATGATATAAATATAACAAATGACTCCTTAAAGAAAGTACAAATAAGTAAAAATAAATTCACTCGGATTGTTTTGTGGCAGTTTTAAATGCCCTCCATCATTCATAATGCCCTTCATCATCCAAGTGCATTAGAACCGGATTATCCAGACAATTCAACGACAAATTGAGCATTTAATATCGACCTAAAAATATTGGGAGCAAAATGTTTTAAAGTGAAATAAATCGTGTAATGACATGTGAAAACGAACAAGATTGTTGCCCGGAACATGTTCAGCATTATTCTAGATTTATATGCAAAATAAATTTAAAAGCCAAATACCTGATATTGAGAAAAGCGATTTATAGAGACTAACGTTAGGCGGTAAGATAACCTTGTAATTGTGGTTCAATTTTATAAAAAAGGATCTCACAAAACGTAGTTTTATAGCTGTAAAATAACCTTGAAACATAAAATCATGGTAAATGATAAATCTTATTATAATTATATATTATTACTACGTTATGCATATTTTTCACTTTCATGATTTTATTCAATTTGATGATTATAGTAATAGATTCTATTCTAAAATTAAAGTTGCCTTTATAATATAAAAGCTAGTTGTCACTAGTTTCCATAATAAGTTAATAGTTATCAAGTTCAGTTATAACATGATTGTATAAGATTAAAGTAATTAATTTTGATTTTAAGATAATACTTTCCATAATAAGATAAAAGTAATTAATTATTTACATAAGATAAAAGTAAATAGTTCTCATATATAGATAATAGTAATGAATTAAAAAATAGAAATGTGTTTCATTATAAAATAAAAAAAAATATATATATATAATTATAATGATACTAAGTTTCCATTTTAGGATCAAAGTAATAAGATTCCATTTTAAGGTTAGAGTCATAAGTGTACATTACCTGTGCCGATTATTGTTTTATTAAAATACTTCGAGCTCTTAATTCATATAAATTTAGTAGTTATTAAAGTTTAAGAACATGTAACAAGCAGAAGAAAACGCGACAACGGGACAAATGGAGTTAATTATATTTGTAACTATACTGAATACACATGATAAAGGTATATTTGAAAAATAAAAAAAACAACAAAGCATTGATTGTAATAGGCCCTAGTTGCCTTTTTAAACATAAATCGTTCAGGTCATTAAGTGTGAATGAACTAAGAATAAACATGATATGGCATTTTTTGTCGATTATTTTCTCTTCCGGTTTAATTTGTACCATAATAATCCCGAGCTATCAACACAGTTCGCAGGACACTTATCATAAAATTAAGTTTTAAAGGATTGTTATAAAATCTGGTAAATATCTTTACCTCTATAATTGTAATTTTCTATAATATTATCAATTTGTGAAATCATTGTTACAATCAGAATTAATGCTTCTTTTGAATATTATTTTAGACGTTGAATTTTTAATGTTTGAGTGAAAAAGATATTGTAAATTCTGTATGTTCACTTTCTTTTCATTTTTTTTCAAATTTTTCTAATAGATATTGTATCAGAATTTTGAGAAAAGTGCTCTCTATATAAATAGGTAGTTATTCATGATATACAACAAATCATTTTATCAGACAAATTATCAAACAAATAACAAATTATTTAAATTAGCAAGAACTTTTTTATGTCTTTTCGACACAATTTTGTGTAACTTGAAACTTTAAGAAATGCCGGAAATCTAAAGTTAAATGCACATTTATTAAGGATGGTAATAATTAATTTATTAAGATTTAAAGGAAAAGCAATTTCAAAATCACACATTGATACGTATATCTGTACCTGTGAAACCATTAAAAAACTTTTAACGTATTGTTTTATTTATTTTAATTAATATATTATTATATATATTTACTTTCTATTTATTTTATTTATTCATTTCTTTATTTATCTGAATTTTTTTGTACAGATACAGAGCTTAGAATCACTTTTATTCATATCACAATATGTAAACAATGTTTGGTTATCGAAACTTAAAAAATCTTAATTGCACCCAAAATTCTCATTGATGGATGTTTTATTATATGAAAAAATGGGCAAAGGAGATTCTCCTAAAGCAGTTGAAACTAAAGTAAATAAGTGAAAATTGTAGATGCGATCCTACCAAGAATCAGGAGGTAACTTGTAATTTGTCTGTGTCTTAGGTTGAAGATTTGTGTTCAGTGACAAAAGCGTAAACGATTCTTAAAACTTGTCAAAACATCCCGATGCCATCATTTGGCTAGCTAAAGCAACTCCAGTTCACTGTCTGAATATTTATAGTTTAAATTCAATGAAGGTGTTTTTGCACTAAGCTTTAGTTGGTTGTAGTAGAAAATACATTTATTATTCCATACTGTTGGCGTTATGCCACTATAAACACGAAAATACCCGAATTAAAAACATATCCTTGAATACTGAATTCTCAATTTTATTCTGCCCACTTAAATACGTATTTGTTAACATACTTGATGATCACAAGGACTTTGTAAATTATCAAAATGGCAATGCTTTATCGACGTTTTGTTTAATTGGTGTTCAAATTAGTAATCCGATCCGATCCGTTGACAAAGAATTGAAAGAAGAAAAACGTTATAACTCTTCCGGGTCAAATTGTGCCATTGATAGAATGTCAAACAATTTATTTTGTACTGTATTGAAGTGAAGTTAAGAGTAATTAGCGATACGTGTATTTGTTCTGTTTTTCTTTTTTAATATAGTAACATATGGAGGTATAAAAATGATTGTTCTTCTTGTTAACGATTTTAAAACGTTGAACTCATATGTGCCACTTAATGTGTAGTCTACCTGTCCGGTGATCGTTTTTGGAAACAAGTAATGTTTAACCTGTAACATAAAAACAATAATCATAGAATGTCAGACGATTGATTCAATTCAAAACAATTTCAAAATATGGGATGAAGTTACTTTTGATATTTTGAAAAACAATGCAATTTCATTTTTGCTATAGTTAGTCACTTAAGTGAGGGTATAAAATCTATTTTGTGTTACATCATGGCGGATATAGGAAACTTTCTGGTTAAAAGATCCAATAGACTGGATAATTTTAAATATTCCTACTGGGTGTTTGTGAAATGAGTTACTTATTACTATTTAAGAGAATTACATACACAAATTAGTTAGGCAAATAAGTTTGATAAATAAAATCAATTACTGAGACTAAATTACACAAAAATATAAGACAACTGGCTTGACAAAATTCATGACATGAATAGTTTGTTCATTACATTGTAGATCGTTTAGAAGATAATATACATTTTGCTATTTCGTTAACCACCATCTCGAATCAAATTATTGAACCACTGTCTATGCTGTGACCATGTGATGTTAGTGTAAGATCGGTCTCAGGACCAAATCTTTGCTTCGGCCAACAAAAAAACAAAGGTCCAGACAAGAGCCCCGGACAATATCTAGAATTTAATTATTTGAGCATATTGGTCAAAACCTTTCAAATGAGGTGTTGAAATACATTTTTATATTTCCATTCCTGGACAGCAACATATACAATTAACAATATTTGACAATTTATATCCCTTATTACGTCAACAAGAATGCAGAATCAATATCACATGATAGCAAGTTAACAGAACATGAACCTTTGGGGCACGCCACCCGCCGTATTTTGCTGGGTTTCCTATATAAAGAAATGAAAAATCTTCGGAACACTTCGGAACAAGTGTGTAATTTCCTTTTAGGTAAACAATACTCAATTTAGGTAAACAATACTCAAAATACTCAAAAGAAGAACATAGGCTCTACTGTCTAATGTCATATAAAACTATCTTTTAATACCTTGCTGAACTTAAATGCTAATTTAAGCAATGCTCTATGCGCTGTACTGAAATGAGAATTGTACGAAGGACCGGTGGGGACATTTCAACTTCATGAATTCCCGATTTCAACTCTACGAATTCACGATTTCCATTTCACGAATTCACGATTTCACGATTATAACTTCATGAAGTTGAAATCGTGAATTCGTGTTGTTGAAATCGTGAATTCACGAAGTTGAAATCGTTAATTCCCGAAGTTGAATTAGTGAATTCATGAAGTTGAATTCGTGAAGTTGAAATCAAGATTTCATGAAGTTAAAATTGTAAATTCGTGAAGTTGAAATCTTGAATTCATGAATTTGAAATCGTGAATTCATAATGCTAAAATCGTGAGTTCTTGAAGTTGAAATCGTGAATTCATGGAGTTGAAATCCTGAATTCATGAAGTTGAAATTGTGAATTCGTGAATTGAAATCGTGAATTCGTGAAGTTGAAATCGTGAATTCATGAAGTTGAAATTGTGAATTAATGAAGTTGAAATCGTGAATTCCTGAAGTTGAAAATCGTAAATTCCTGAAGTTGAAATCGTGAATTCATAATGTTAAAATAGTGAATTCTTGAAGTTGAAATCGTGAATTCATGGAGTTGAAATCGTGAATTCATGAAGTTTTAATTGTGAATTCGTGAAGTTGAAATCGTGAATTCGTGAAGTTGAAATCGTGAATTCATGAAGTTGAAATTGTGAATTAATGAAGTTGAAATCGTGAATTCATGAAGTTTGAATCGTGAATTCGTGAACTTCAAGTCTTGAATTCTCGAAGCTGAAATCGTAAATTCGTGAATTCCGTATGTTGAAAACGGGAATTCACGAAGTTTTAATTGTGAATTCATTATGATAAAATCGGGAATTTATGAAGTTGAAATATCCTACCGGTCTTTCGTAGAATTGACGTGTTTGACAACTTAATTCACCGTACCTAAGACAAACTTGTCATCGGTACGAACTATTAACTCTATTTTTATTTCTGTTAAAATCTATTGGTTATCATTATTACAAGGACTAGATACGTATAATACAAATTATATTACTGCATAAATAGTAATGTGTTCTATTTGGATTGTGCTTTTGTATACTTCACCTTATTGCCTAATTATTACAAACCAAATGGCATTTTATGACCTTTTCTATACAACTACTATTACCAAAATACATGAATATGTAATGTCAGTCTTACCGACATAATTATGCTTAATAAAAAAATATTATAATTTGGACAATATTTGAATGATTACCAGATATAAGTAGACAGTGGTATACTAAATTCGTCACGTTTCATATTCGTGCAAATTTTTACATTTAAATAAAAATTTTATTATTCAGCAATTTGATATTTTTATTTGTTGTAAAGAAGAAATTTAATGCTTTGCTTGGTTTGTATGTTGTCTAAATGGAAAAATGAGAATCTACGTGGCATAGCTATGCTAAAAAGCCGAAAAGTGTTGTAAACGTTACTTGGTAAATTGGCTTGTAACACCTTTTAAATGTATTCAAGTAGTTTAATTTCAAATTTTAATATATATTTCAAGCCACGGCCAGTTCTCGCTCGCTGACATCAGCACAAAAATTTAGTTTAATTTAGAATTAAGATTTGTTCATACGGCGTTAATCATAAAATTTTCAATGTGATAGTACCGAGCTATAAGAACAGCTCATTCATAAAACAGGCATGTTAATACCTAGCTGTAAAAGGGGTTAAATTGCTCTTTGATTTGTAATTAAATAACTGTGTAAAAAGTAAAGGAAAATACATTAATAATAATAACTGATAGCGGAAGCCTTACTGGAAGCCTTACTGAACTGTTAAGGGTTAAAAGTTATATTTATTGAAGTCCTCACACACTAACGAATCTTATCAATTGATAGAATACTCTCCATACCATGTCATATATTCACCGTGTAAGAAACCTCTATGAACCTTTGTAAAATCATTCGTTCTACAGAATTAAAACTAAAAAAACATGAATTTTATTGGTTGACCAATATAGCTTTCAACTTGAAACAAATAAATAAATGAAACAAATAACAAAATTATACGCATATCAATATTTCAGATCTTGTACACCTATTTAAGCTAATTTATTTAAATAACTTCTAAGACGAAGTACTTTATAGATGGAAGTTGTACTGCTTAATCAGTAATACATCCTACACTTACACACAGTTATCTTTCATACTACAACTGTGCACATGTTTTACCTCATTGCAGGCATAACATGACATTGGAGACCATGTTTACTATATTCTCTTGACTTCCGGGTAAATCTGTTAAAGAATCAGTAGAAAAGTGTCTAACAGTTTGTTCAGTTTGGCAAAACTAGAAACTGGTTAAGATCCTTACATTCATTATTTATAATTTTCGGTTATTTTTGAAAGGAGGTGAATATTAAGCGCATCCGGGTGGTTTACGCTTAGGATTGCTGACCGCGTTGTTTCAAACCCCATCAATGACAGCCCTTATTTTCGTAAGCAAACTTTTTATTTTCAATGCTTAGTACTAGTTGGTTATTTTTTGGCATAGCTTTGCCTCTTTTCAGCTAAAAACATGTCTTTGAATTTACATTTGGCCACTTCATCGCCTTATATTGTTCCGTTCCTAGGCTGTGCCTCTGCAAAGTGCCCTGAGTTGGTGTGAATTTACTGTGAATGATAATTTTTTCATTTTGGTATCTTTTTTTAATTGTTAAAAAAGACGTTGAGTTTTAAATTCATTGATTTTATAAGACAACTAGTTCTGACAAAAAAGACAAAGAAGTCCATCATGATCATGTACAGGGTATCTGAAATAACGTCTTCTAACATATATTCTTAATATTCATACATTATCTATCTATCTGTCTGTCTGTCTGTCTGTCTGTCTGTCTCTCTGTCTCTCTGTCTGTCTGTCTGTCTGCCTCAAGACAAAATCATGAAACCTCAATTTTTGCGTTTTTTACGTGTTTCAGGCAATTTCTCGGGTTAAAAATTTTCAAAATTCGCGTCTTGAAGTTTTTGTTCATTGTAGGTATATCCAATTAAGGTAGGCATTGCCTGCAAACACTTATTTTATATTTTTGATTTTTTTCAGCGTGAATTGTATTTTAGATCGTAATAAAAGTTTGATTATATAAAATTTTGGTTATAAAGAATATTTTTGCTAATTTTTATTTAAGTCCAAACAATATTAACAAAAATATCATGTTTTGTATTTTTTGTCTGTCGGCAGATTTTGCTTCGTTTAGACATACAAAAAGTAGGCAACGCCTTTCTTGATGCAATTGTTTATCACGTGATAATTCTGACCCAAATTAAATTTTTTATTTCTGCAAAATTTCCCAAAAGGAAATAAAAGGGATTTAACCTTTAAACCAAATTTTTCTGAAAAATTTTCGATAAAATTAAACAAATTTTTTAAAAAAATTTAAAGAGGGGTTTTTGTTTTTTAAAACAAATTTACCGAAAAACGTTTGACAGACGGGCAGACAAAAAAAGAAAAAATTTATTTTTCAATTAAATTTTCAATTTTCCCCAAAAAAAATTTTAATAAAACGGTTTTATTTTGAAAAAGAATAAAACGTTTTTTTATCCATTTTCCTTTGGCTTTTTTTTTGGTTTTTATTTTCCGACATTTTTTTTAAACCCAAATTTGGGGGTTTTTTGGACAGGGGGCCAGAGGGTTTTGTCTTGGCGGAGGGTCCCTTTTCATTTTGTTTTCCTTTATTTGGTTGTTTCGAGCTTGTTTTCAAATTTTTTTGATTTTTTTAGATTCAACGGGTTTTGGTTTAGGAACAGTATGAAACACATTTATATTATACAAATATTACGGCTGCTGTATAAAACTAACCCCTACCCTGATTCTTCAAAAAAAAAAATGTTTCGAATTTCAGATTAATACGGCTGAAGTTTTGCTTCCAAAATAATCAAATTTTGGTCGATTTCAATGAAGTTAGTCTCAAAATGCATGTAAATGTATTGTTAAAGAAATATTATAATAAGATTTTAAATCAAACAGCAAATACGGCTTCTTTTAAAAGAATGCTAACCCCTACCCTGCTTTGCGTAAGATCAATTTGAAATTCAGAAAAAAGCGGCGATTTTTTGCCTTTATATAACGTAAATACCACTCGATTTTTACATAAATAACCGTAGAACATGCGTTATGACATTGTTGTCACATTTAAATATGAAAAATAATATAAAACAAGGCTTTAAATGGCAAAATTAAAATAATTTTACTGCCTCACCTGTAATTTGCAGGTATAAATACATTTTCAGGTATATAACGTCCAAATTAGCTTCAAAATAAGTCAAATCTTATTCTAATTTTTTTAAAATTAGTCTTAAAACGTGCACATGAACACTCTCTTGAGGATGTTGTAAGAAATTCAATATTCAAAACGATGTGCATTGCGTATATTAAGAAAGTTCACCCCTATCCGATTTTATGGCCCCTTTTATAAAATTATGAAATTCAACGTTGAAGTTTTGCTTCCAAATTGGTCCAATTTTGGTTGATTTCCATAAAATCGGTCTCAAAATGCACGTTTGTCTATTGTTTAAGGATTTTTATAATATGAACATAAATCAAACACCAAATACGACTGCTTTTAAAAAAATTCAACCCCTACCCTTGCTGGCGTAATAAAAATTTGGAATTTCATATAAAATACGCCGAATTTTCGACTGTATATATCGTTATTCTCACTAGATGTTTATAAAATGATCGTAGATTGTGCGTTAGTACATTATTCTCACATTAGAATATAAAATTTTATTATAAAACAAGACTTTGAATGGCAAAATTAAAATAATTATACCGCCTCACCTATAATTTGCAGGAATAAATACATTTTTAGGTATGCAACGTCCAAATTTAGCTACAAAATAAGCCAAATCTTATTCTATTTATTAAATTTTAGTCTTAAAATGTGCACATGAACACTCTCTTGAGGAGGTTGTAAGGAATTTAATATTCAAAACGATGTGCATTGCGTATATTAAGAAAGTTCACCCCTATCCGGATTTTGTGGCCCGATTCATAAAATTTTGAAAATTCAACGTTGAAGTTTTGCTTCTAAATTGGTCAAATTTTGGTTGATTTCAATGAAATTAGTCTCAAACTGGAAGCTTGTGTATTGTTTAAGTAATTTTATAATATGATTTTAAATCCAACACCAAATACGGCCTGGCGTAATAACAATTTGGAATTTCAGATAAAATGCGCCGAATTTTCGCCTCTTTATATCGTAAATCTCACTAGATGTTTATTAAATGATCTTAGAATTTGCGTTATGACATTGTTGTCACCTTTGAATATGAAATTCTTTTGTAAAACGAGACTTTATATGGTAAAATTAAAACAATTTTAACGCCTCACCTGTAATTTCTCGGTATAAATACATTTTCAGGTATGCAACGTCAAAAATTTAGCTTCAAACTAAGCCAAATCTTATTCTATTTATTAAATTTTAGTCTTAAAATGTGCACATAACCGCAATCTCTTGAGGATGTTGTAAGAAAATTAATATTCAAAACGATGTGCAATGCGTATATTAAGAAAGTTCACCCCTATCCCGATTTTGTGGACCAATTCATAAAATTATGATAATTCAACGTTGAAGTTTTGCTTCCAAAATGGTCAAATTTTGGTCGATTTCAATAAAATTAGTCTCAAAATGCACGTTTGTGTATTGTTTAAGGAATCTTATAATAAGACTTTCAATCTAACAGCAAATACGGCTGTTTTTAAAAGAAATCTTACCCCTACCCTGCTTTGCGTAAGATTAATTTGAAACTCAGAAAAAAAATGCGGCGATTTTTTTTTTTACTTAAATAGCGTAAATACCACTCGATTTTTACATAAATAACCGTATTATGTGCGTTATGACCTTGTTGTCACATTAAAATAGGAAAATTTATTATGAAACAAGGCTTTAAATGGCAAAATTAAAATATATTTAAAAAGTTCACCCCTGTATTGATTTGGCGGACCGATTCATAAAATTTAGAAAAAAAATTAACGTCGAACTTTTACTTCCAAACTGGTCAAATTTTGGTCAATTTCAATGAAATTAGTATCAAAATGCTCGTCTATGTATTGATTAAGGAACTGTATAATAGGATTTTAAATCAAACACTAAATACGGCTGGAATTCAAAGAAATATAACCCCTTACCCTGCTTTGCGTAATATCAATTTGGAATTCAGAAAAAAGTGCTTCGAATTTTGCCTCTAAATAACGTAAATACCACTCGAGTTTTACATACATGATCGAAGAATGTCCGTTACGACACTGTTGTCACATTAAAATATGGAATTTTAACTTAAAACAAGATTATAAATAGCAAAAATGACAAAAAAATCTAACCTCCCCACCTGTAATTTGCCTGTATAATAACATTTTTAGGTATGCACCGTTCAATTTTAGCTTTTAAATCAGTGAAATCTTATTCTATTTATTTAATAATAGTGTTTAAATGTACACTTGGACAATTTCTTAAGAATGTTGTAAGAAAATTTATATTCAAAACGATTTACATTGCGTATATTAAAATAGTTTACACCTATCCGTATTTGGCGGACCAATTCATGAAATTTAGAAAATTTAACGTTGAACTTTTGCTTCTAATTTGGTCAAATTCTGGTCGACTTCAATGAAATTAATATGAAAATGCACGTCTATGTATTGATTAGGGAACTGTTTAACCAACACCAAATACGGCTGCTTTTTACATTGCTTTGCGTAAGATCAATTTGGAATTTCAAATAAAATGCGCTGATTTTTTGCCTCTTAAAAATCGTAAATCTTACTCAATTCTTACATAAATGATCATAGATTGTGCGTTATGACACTGTTGTCACATTTAAATATGAAATTTTATTATAAAACAAACCTTTAAATGGCAAAAATAGAATAATATTTCCGCCTCACCTAAATTTGATGGTATACCGGTAATAACATTTTCAGCTATGTAACGTTCAATTTTAGCTTCTAAATCATTGAAATCATTTATTATTTATTTAATAATAGTATTTAAATGTGCACATGGACATTCTCTTGAGAATGTTGTAAAAAAATATATTCAAAACGATGTGCATTGCGTGTAATTATTTTAAAGTTCACCACTGTCCGAATTTGGCAGACGAATTTGGCAGACAAATTCATAAAATTTTGAAAATTTAACGTCGAACTTTTGCTTCCAATTTGGTCAAATGTTGGTCGATTTCAATGAAATTAGTATTAAAATACACATATGTGTATTGTTTAAGGAATTTAACGATAAGATTTTAAATCCAAAATCAAATACGCAGTTCCTGTTTTTACAAATTTTACCAACTATCCACTACTTCATAAATAAACGAATGCATAAACTCATAAACGAATGCATAAACTCAAGATGACTTTGTCTGTTCATAAAGGCAGAGCAGGGCTCCTTTGACAGACAGAAATTCTTGATGACTGTTTCTTCGTGTAAGCAGGGCCTTCTTTAACAGAAAAGAATTCAAGATGACCTTGCCAATTCATGTCAAGATGACTGTCTGTTCGTGTAGGCAGGGCCTCCTTTAACAGACAGAATTTCAAGACGACTTTGTCTGTTCGTGTAAGCAAGGCCTTCTTTAACAGAAAGGAATTCAAGATGACCTTGCCTATTCATGTCAAGATGACTGTCTGTTCGTGTAGGCAGGGCCTCCTTTAACAGACAGAAACTCAATATGACTCTGTCTGTTCGTGTAAACTGGGCCTTCTTTTACAGACAGGAATTCAAGATGACCTTACCTATTCATGTCAAGATGACTGTCTGTTCGTGTAGGGCCTCATTTGACAGACAGAAGCTCAAGAAGAAGTATCCTTTAAATTTAATACATTTTGTTGGAAACAACATAAGCAACATTCAAAATATTGTCTCAACAAACATTTTGTATTTTCGAGAAAAACCGTTCTCCTGCCTTACAGGTTGAAATTTCTCATCTGGTAATAAATATAAACGGCCCTTTTAAGTGCCAAAATGGTTACTGAAGAAATATTTATTCAATATTGAGGTACCCAATTGATTTAGTAAATTTACACACATGCTTCTGTATATGAACGACAAGAAAGTTAAAATATTAACTGAAATAATGTTTTAAAACTTTACATGACTTTTTTGTGTCATGATTTGCTTGACCTACCACACATAAAATTAAGTATACATGATATGTCTTATATTGTATTTGTTCACTGTATTGATCACTTATAAATATCATTAAAAAATGCATGCAATTATATTCGAATAGCCATTTGGGATAAAAAAAATCTATGTTATTGAGAAGAAAAAATAAAAAACAAAAACAATCAAATCATTCAGGTGTAGATGTGTATATAAGGGCCCCTTGTTAAGCATGTGACCACATTTTAGTACGCATTCGGTTCTTAGTGGTTCAACAGTTCGCACAGGTGAGTAATCAGTGTAAGAAGATGAATTTTATCGAAGTCTACATGTATAAGATATAGCAATTGTAACTATTCTAATTAGAGCTCAGTGGGAAAACAGCTATCAAAATAATTAAAGGGTTTATATTGGGGTTTAATTTTTCGCATATTAGGGAAACAGTGTTTGAAAATTGAATTCTATTTTAAATTTTTGTGACTTAAGGGTTTGAAACTTGTTTGGGGCCTTTTATTTTTTTTTTATCAACATGTTTTTATAGAATTAATTACGAGGATAATTTATTCCCGGGAAAATCTTAAAAAAGGGCCTACTTATTTCAAAAAAAAATTTTTTACCTTTAATTTTCCCCTAATTTTTAGGGGTAAAGTCTTGACTTTTTTTTGGAAAGGGTTTTAAAAGCCCAAAAACCCAAATTTTAAAAAATTTTTTTTACACGGTTGGTAGGTTGGGGCCTTGTAAAGCGCATTTAAAAATGAATTTGCTAAAAAAAATTTTTAAGTCCCCTATTCAAAAACTTTTTTTGTATATAAATTTATAGGAGGCTTGCCTATAAATGGGGAGTGAAAAATTTGCTCAGTAAATCATTAAACGTAACAAAATGGGGTTTAATTTATTAGCCTATTAAAAGAGTATTTTTATTTAAAAAAAACTGTATTTTTTTCATTTTCCATTATGGATTTTTTTAATTTATATTTGGGTTCCAAAGGGTTTTTTCCGGGAAAAAAGGGCCGAAGGTTTTTAATTTTTCCTTTAAAAATAAGAAGGGAAAAAAAAATGAAGGGGAACAAATTTTAGGGGGGTAACCTTTTTTTTGCTGTTTACCCAAACTTTTTTTTAAATTTTTATTAAAAAAAAGAATTGACGCTTTTGTAAAAATAAAAATACATTTCAGAAAGCTCAAATTTGGTTTTGTAAAGGTAATCTACTGTTTACGCAAAATTTTATTTTACGTCAAATTTGTTCAAAAATATTTAAAATAAAAATAAAAATTGTTTTGTTTTTTGAATGTTTAAATGTTTTGAAATTTAATTTATAAAAGGATTATTTTTTTAAAAAATTTTTACAATTTTAAATACAAGGGAAAAAACTTAGAAATTTTTAAGGGGTTTTATAAAAAAGAAATCAATGTGTTAATCATTTTTAAATTTTTGATTATTTTAATTTTGCTGGAAAGGGTTACGTCAAGGGGGGTAAGTCTCCCCTGCTATTTTCTCTTTTTATGAAAAATTTGAATTGTTTTTTAAAAAAATTTTCGACTTGGTTCAAACTGGAGGAATAGTTTTTAAATTTTTTTGTTGTTTTCTGACACATGCCATCAAAATCAACCCCACTGAGGAAATTCCAAAAACTTTTAGACACTTTAAAAAATTTTTTTGTAAAATGGGGTCTTAAAGAAATCAACAAAAAAAAATAATTGGGCTTTGTAAAAGGGGGGGGCCTTTCCAAAAAAAGAATTTTTATTATGATGGGAAAAAAAAAAAGTGGAAAAGATTAAATTATTGGGAAAAAATTTTTTTAAATACACTGGTAGCTTTTTTTGAATTAGGAAAAATTTGATAGGTTTTTGGGGGTTAAAAGGGTAAAGAAAAGGTTTTTATGTAAAAAGTAATGAATATGCTAAGTCCAAAATTAAATTTTTCATTATTTTAGCTTTTTGTTTTTTCTATTTTGAACCCATTCTTGAAATCTGGGGGTTTCTAAAATCGGAAAACCAAATTAAAAAATTCAAATTTAAAAATTTTTTGCAAAAAATTTTTAAAGTGAGCAGAATACATTAATGCCTATGTTTTTTGGGGAATTGGGGAAGGGACCCCCTTGTTTTGTAAATAGATAAAAAAAGAATAATTTAAAAAAAAAGGATGAAAATTGTTTAGGGCTAAAAAATCTTATTAAAAACAAAAGTATAAAAATAGCATTTAAAAAAGGGAGAAAAGTGGGTGTTAAATGGGGCCCAAAAGTGAAAAAAAAAATTTCCAATGCTTATCGGATTTTCATATGTTTTTGATCAAATAAATTACATAGATAAGAATATATATTTTGACAGAGTTTAAAAAATCGCAATTTTGGAATGTTTTGTAAAACAAGAATGGGTTTGCGCTAACTTAGAAAATAGTTTCCCTTTTATATTTTAAATAAAAATGTCAAGAGTACATTTGAATAATGAAGAAAAAATATTTAGATATTTTACTCAAAAGGATTTAGATTTTTATTTTTGTAAATTACGCATGAAGTTGGTCTTCCTCTTTAGAATTCAAACAGGAAGATTTAATAGAAATCCTATTCCCGTAATGAACGATATTGTTTATGTTGTAATAATTTAGATATAGAAGAAATGAATATCATTTATATGTTTATGCAGCTTTTTATTCAGAATTAAGAAAAATAAATACATAAAGGATATTTACGTCAAAAAAGCCCATCTGTTTTAAATTTTCAACTTTAAATTCTTTGATAAACCGAGTCATACAATTATCACTTTAACAAAACGCTCTTTTTTTAAAAAATTCGTTTAACTGTAGAAGATAACCTAATACATTTTTCTTTCCCCTTTAACATGATTTAATTTTTTATTGATTAAAATTACCCCTTTACTGTAAAAAAAATTCTTTTTTATTGTATTCACGTTACATATTAATTTTTTATATGTATAAAAAGTATGTACTATGTACAAATCTGAAAAAATATCTGTTTTTTTCTTATAAAAATTTAATTTTATTTCCCTTAAATCAGATTGAATAGATTTATGGGTGAAAAAAAACAAAGACCCCTTTGGGTATATCACAAAAAAATTAAAAAATTATTAGCCAAAAATTTTTTAAAGAATGATTATTTTTATACAGTTTCTTTTTAAATGTTAAAAAAAAAGATATTTTGACTACACACAGAGAGGATTATGTTTTAAACACTACGCAATAGGTAAATATTGTATGAATAAAATGTAGTGTCATAGAAAGATCAGGCAGTTAATTTTGGAAAAGACCCAGTTTTCCAAACATATTTTGTGCTTTCTTTTATTCAAAACTGACATATTTACTATTAACAAATTCCTACATTTTAATAAATTTCTGCAACAGAAATATTTACATAAAGATTAGCAAAGAATATCATTAATGGATAAAAATATGAAAATTTATGATTTTGATTGGATGATTACCTAAAATTTTATTAGCCGTACCAGAATCATCATGTAATAAAGTTGGGCGGGGTTCGGCTATTGCAGTTATAATTTTCAATTACCAATGAATAAAGGAATTACCATTCGGCTAATAAATTGATTGGATTGCAATATAAATCAATGACAGATCTGATTGGGCCCCAATGTATGTTGACACACCAAAAAACTTTGTGAAAAAAACATTATCATCACATGCAATAAATTACGTAACATATTACGCAACAAAATCAGATCGATCAATTAAGTTTTATTACCTTAAATCAGATTGAGATAGCATTGCATGGTGTGAAAACCACAAATGACCCCTCTTTGGATATATAAAAAATAAATAAAATGTGGATTATTTAGCCTAAATTTTACATACAGTTTATGAAGGAAATTAACTAAAAAAGACGGGATTTTTAGGTTGTATTCATTCATTCATTCATTCATTCATTCATTCATTCATTCATTCATTCATTCATTCATTCATTCATTCATTCATTCATTCATTCATTCATTCATTCATTCATTCATTCATTCATTCATTCATTCATTCATTCATTCATTCATTCATTCATTCATTCATTCATTCATTCATTCATTCATTCATTCATTCATTCATTCATTCATTCATTCATTCATTCATTCATTCATTCATTCATTCATTCATTCATTCATTCATTCATTCATTCATTCATTCATTCATTCATGTTAATAAATTTTTAATATGTTAAAGTCTTTCTAAAGTGTATGAACACGCACGCCAAATGAATGAGTGTAGTAAATCTTACAGATGGAGTTTAATTATATGGGTTAGGATATTAGCCGCGAGCCTTTGTTGATTAAAAATATCGGTAATAAACGCCAATGCAAAACATCTCGCCATTCACTAAATATTTGTTGTTATGTTAAACAAACATAATCATGCTTAAATTCAACAGGGTTTGTAATTCGTTACTTAAACTTATAGAATGTTACCTTTAATTATTTTCTTATATTTTCGAAATATTTATTTTAAAGTTCAGAGCTCGTGTATATATAAAATTCTTCCCTTAAAATTCTCCCCCTATCTAGATTTTTCCAATTATGAAAATTAACGTCGAACTTTTGCTTGCAAAATTTGTCAAATCACGACCGATTTCAATAAAATTATAGTTACAAAATGCACGTTAGTCTATTGTGTAAAAATGATATTATACATTTAAAAATCCTGCCACATATACGACAGCTCTTCAAAGAAATCACCCTACTTTTATTTCCTGGATACAATTTGGAATTTCGGTTGAAATTCGCTGATATTTTACCTCTTATATTATTATAATTGTAATATTTTTTTTAAAAACTACGTTATGCCAATATTTCACATAAATATATCAAATTGTACGAAAATAAGTGCCTATCGTTAAAATATCTCATCACATTACCTTTAATTGGCAAGTATATAATTATTTATTTTTATTATATATACTTAATGGCGATAATGTTGTTATAACATTTATATGCAAAAAAAAATGTTCATGTTATTTATTTTTTCAAAATGTCGAATTTCACCCTCTAAATGTGTCAAAACATTTTCAATCTATTTCATATTAGTTTTAAAATATACACATGAATAACCTCATGAGTATGTTGTAGGAGAATAATATAAACACCATTTGGCAGTTTAAATAAGAAGTTAATAAATTTCTGTAACAAAAGTTTTTTTTCATAAAGATTAGCAAAGAATATCTTAAATGAATAAACATATGAAAACATATGATTTTGATTGGATGATTGCCTAAAATTTCTTTTACCGTAACATAATAATTAAGCAATAAAATTGGGCGGGGTTTGGCTATTGCAGTTCTTATTTTCAATTACCAATGAAAAACAAAATTATCATTCTGCTAATGAATTGATTGGATTGTAATATGAATCAATGACAGATTTGATTGGCCCCCAATGCATGTTCACACCCCAAAAACTTGTGAAAGACATTATCATCACAGGTCATAAATTAGTTAACATATTACGCAACAGGAGTGCAGATCGATCAATTAAGTTTTATTACCCTTAAATCAGATTGAGATAGCATTGCATGGTGTGAAAAACACAGATGACCCCTCTTTGGATATATCACTAAAAATTGAATATGGATCATTTAGCCATTAATTTAACATACAATTTATGAAGGAAATTAGCTCTTAAAAGACGGGATTTTTAGTTGATAGAATGAAAAAATGAATGAATGAATGAATGAATGAATGAATGAGTGAGTGAGTGAGTGAGTGAGTGAGTGAGTGAGTGAGTGAGTGAGCTCCACTCCACTCCACTCCACTCCACTCCACTCCACTCCACTCCACTCCACTCCACTCCACTCCACTCCACTCCACTCCACTCCACTCCACTCCACTCCACTCCACTCCACTCCACTCCACTCCACTCCACTCCACTCCACTCCACTCCACTCCACTCCACTCCACTCCACTCCACTCCACTCCACTCCACTCCACTCCACTCCACTCCACTCCACTCCACTCCACTCCACTCCACTCCACTCCACTCCACTCCACTCCACTCCACTCCACTCCACTCCACTCCACTCCACTCCACTCCACTCCCACTCCACTCCACTCCACTCCACTCCACTCCACTCCACTCCACTCCACTCCACTCCACTCACACTCCACTCCACTCCACTCCACTCCACTCCACTCCACTCCACTCCACTCCACTCCACTCCACTCCACTCCACTCCACTCCACTCCACTCCACTCCACTCCACTCCACTCCACTCCACTCCACTCCACTCCACTCCACTCCACTCCACTCACTCCACTCCACTCCACTCCACTCCACTCCACTCCACTCCACTCCACTCCACTCCACTCCACTCCACTTCCACTCCACTCCACTCCACTCCACTCCACTCCACTCCACTCCACTCCACTCCACTCCACTCCACTCCACTCCACTCCACTCCACTCCACTCCACTCCACTCCACTCCACTCCACTCCACTCCACTCCACTCCACTCCACTCCACTCCACTCCACTCCACTCCACTCCACTCCACTCCACTCACCATCTCACTCACTCACTCACTCACTTACTCACCTATCCAGATATATCCAATGTAAATTAACGTGTGAATTGTCAAATCGCGTCGGATTTCATTAAGATTAGTCTTAGAATGCACGTTTGTCTATTGTGTAAAAATGATAATCCTGTCACATGTACGACAGCTCTTAGACGAAATCACCCTACATTTATTTGATGAATACAATTTTGGAATTTCAGTTAAAAGTCGCCAATTTTATGCCTCTTTTATCATAACTCTATTTTTTGTAAAAAAATAAAATGTAAAAAAAATGCGTAATGGCAAATGTTTAAACATTAATATAATTATGAAATTGTAAATGTCGAATTTTAGCTTTTAAACACGGATTTATTTTGTAATATAAATCCGTGTTTTAAATTAGTAAAATCATATTCGATCTATTTCATGTTAGTTTTAATATGTGAAAAAAATCTCTAGAGAATATTGTAAGAAAATAATATTTAACACGATGTGCCGTTCTTGTTTTTTTTAGAAATTTACCGACTATCCGGATTTTGTTCAGACCAATTCATAAAATAAATTTAACTAATTCCTAAACGTCTGTTCGTGAAGGCAGTGCCTCCTTCAACAGACAGGAATTCGAGATTAGTCAAGATGACTTTGTCTGTTCTGAAATACTGAAACGGCGTAAAATGAAACAAACAAACAAACAAACAAAAACTTAAATAATATTTCCTGTGTGATCAACATACAGGCATGAAATATGTGTTTTATGCCACAAAAATCATTATATACATGTATTTGACACCACTGTATGATACGTAATATTATCTTTTACAGTTACATCATGCTATAGTCTGTCCCATTAAAAATGGAAATGAACTTTTGCCTGGTGTGAAATAACAAAACGAGGTTGAATAAAAAATTAACTATTTTTGTAAACTAAAAAAAAGTCACCCTCGAGGTTTTTCAGGATTTTACTCTAAAATGTCTACTTTTCTTGTGAAAGCGAATTTTGATTTCTCTATGGAAAATCTCTGTTGTTTATTTTCCGTAGCCATTGCCGAAGTACTCTTCATTTGAAGATGAACGGGAGAAAGCACGTGTCAAGTTTCTAAAATATACATGAGGTTCTCGGGGTCGTTTCATGATTATTTTACAAAGCTGGATCTACAAGATGTAACAGTTTAGTTGCAATGCATGATGAAAAACTTAAAAAAAAAAAGAAAAATAAGCAACAAGAACACCCGAGTCAAATGGATAAAATATCTAGAAATTACACTTACTTTTAAGCTGAATAGAATTCCTATGAATTTCGGAATAGATATTTATAAACGTCCCTTCTGAAGATTCCTTCATTGCCAGTATCTATCCAGTTCCGTAGATCCGATTTTTTTCTACTTCGAAACTCCTAAATGACATGACTCCTACAGTACACTTATGATGATCCAGATTTTTTAAACTGTTAATCCGTCTCATTATTAAAACATTGTTCAATTTGTGGAGTTCTCTGGGTTAGCAAATGAAATATGTAAATGAAACACATCATAATTCATTATGTTCCAAATCCATAATTCAAGAACGGCCCATCAATTTTAGTTTTCAACATCACAATGCTTACAGTATAACTCTTGAAAATGGATTCCAGACGAAACTTTATTACGTCAACAACAATTTACGAAATATATGACGTAACAAAAATGCCTCGCGATTCCAGTTGCGGCATTGACAGAGAGCGGCTAGGCATTATGTAACCTCAAACAGATAATTTTAAGCGTTGAGATGAATTTGTCTTGATGGAATTTAAAATAATTTTTGTATACCCAGATTTTGCAACTTAACTGTAAAAATACACCTTCAATACTTCTTCCATTAATTACATATTACATTCGTTTTGATTTTATGTTTTAAACTATTTTACATATTTTCAGAAATAATTTCCCTACATATAATCTCGTTTTTCATGACTTCTGTAAATCCTACTATTTTAGCTACAAAATATACAATATGCCGTATTTTACTCCCGCGAAAAATATGCTAGATCGATTGTATTTTCACTGAATATTTTTAAATTTTAGGAAGGCTAAAATTATTGAGAAAGTCACTCGGTGTTTCTCTTTGACTCGATCTCCCCTTCATATTAACATAATAATTATATGTAACACTTTGAGTCTTATAAAAAACCACTTATTGTCGCTTATTTAACACTCCAATTCAATTTATTCAAACTTATTCTTAATAATATCAAATCAGTGAAATCACTGACATTTTGTTGAATTGTGAGACGGGAAGTTAAATTTGTATTTACAAACTTAAAGTGTATATAGGCCTACGTTTGATTGCTCAAACTAGAAAGCATGATATTATATATATTCTTATAATTTAACATTTTCCTCGAACGCGAGTCTGTGTTCTCTCATTAGCCAGGGAGTTAGTTAAAGTAGACACTGTGGTAACAAGCAAACCAATTCTGAACATATAGTGAATCAGTTTTCCTTTCTATATATTTCTTGTCAGATTTGCATGATAAAGTAGTATTTGATGAAAGTTGAAACCTACGGAAAGTTTTAGCGCACGGACATCGCACCCGAAATAAGAAGGGTAACATTTCTTGTATCCCATCGAACCTGGTCAATTTAATTATTTTTGAATAGAAGTGATACATACTAGTGGACAGAATTCAGACAACTAAAGAATTGTGTAAATTAAACATTAATTAGCAAAGAACCATTTTTTTATAGTCTTCTAGCTGGGTCATGTGGGGGTTACGTTCATTGAACGCCGCCTGTCCTTGTTGATATTGTTTATTATATTCTGTATAGCTAGTGTTCCCGCTCCCTACGACATGCTGCGGTATGGAAAGCTATCTAATCAAATCACTTCATTGTTCTTTTTTATCTTAAAAAATACGACAGTTTATCATGGTTATTAATTTAATCTTTGTGTGTAAGAATTTATAAAGCGGTTAGCGATATTTTAGCTTTAAATGATTTTAATTATTTTAATAATAGTTTGCTAGTAAAATTGCCTTTTTGACACCAACTTTGTTCTCATTTTTCATTTTAATGATAACATTTAGCTATTGATCATTAAGTAAATAAATATAATCAAATTTTTATAATTAACGAGTACATTTCACCGTAATTGTGAGACGAACCCTAAATGACGTCTATATGGGCGCCGCCATTTTGAAATGGACGTCACGTCAGGTTACAACGTAAGTCAACGGGGAAAAATATAATTTTAACATTTTGACCATATTACTGACTTTATGAAAAAAATGAAAAACATGCCTAGAGATATTGACGTCAGGGTTAAGATGACATTAATTTAAATGATTTTACTATTATATTAAATAAAAAATGGAATGTTCAAATTTGATGGGACAGACTATAGTTATAAATATTACATGTATGCATGCACTGACATCATGGGAAAATGGCCTTTTAAGATTATAGAAATAAAACTCCCAATTTTCTTATAAATGAAAAAATCAACTCATACCGAACACAAATTAAGACCTATAACATATTTTACAATAAAATACAATTGTGTCACACCGAAAACAGATACAATAGTGACATAATCATAAAGTCACAAAAAACTATTGCTTTTGGTCTCTATGGAGCTCCATATATTACCTCCCTTTTTCATAGACCATTAAGTAACGTTATCGCTAATCTTAAATGTAAACCATATAGATACGACACAGTTAATTAATTGCATCCCAGTCACACTTTAACCCCTTTTGCCTATGGTGTGTATGAAGTGTCATAAATTACCGCGCCATACAGCACGACAACGTTGATCTTTACTGTATATAGAGATTCACAATGAACCCCGCTGTTGCGCGCCTCCTGAAAAAGGGACGATGAACTATACTGTATATCCGTTTACAGTACTGAATATAACTGACACATATTAATAAAAAGTTCCGTTTTGTAGAAAGAGGGAAATACAACTATGTTCAAATAAATAATCGGCCCTAAATAAGAATAACGTCATATTCTGTGAATTACGTATGTCATTAATTATCAATTTAAGAAATATAAGGTAATTAAAAAGTTCGTTTTCAATCTTTAAAATAATTCGGCAAAACTGACAATGAAAATATTAACTTATTTTTATTATGTTAATATAGATCAACATTTATTGAAAATTTCGTAAATTTGCGTAAAGACATTTTGTTTAATATGGTGTTTCAATGGATGGAGTTAAATTTACACAATTTTGATAATAATCGAAACTTTTTTATCTCATTATTCATGATTTATTTTGTAATGTCACCAAATGTTAATAAACGTTAAGAACTGTGCGAGAAACTGTTGTTTATTGACGACATAAATTATACATAAATTAAATGTAAAAACAGAAGAACATGCAGCGTGAAATCGTATGAGTGTTTTATAAATAATTTTTTAGCTGTTGGAGCTTATTTTGTGATAGATAAACATTTAATATCATATACAATAATAAATAATATCTTGTAATAGCGTCCCAAATTTATGACTGGGTAGGGTGGTTGTATTAGTTATGTTAGGAACAGCGTGTCATTAATTTGTTATCATTAAATACATGCGGTCACTATTGTGCCGATTTTACACAACAAGTAAGACAGGTTCACGGTATTAAATCAAAATTGAGTTAATCGGGTGTCGAAGAGGCTCGAATCTCAATAAATCTCACCGAAATAACAGACAAGAGCATTTTAAATTGCATTTCCAACTATGGTGCACTTTATCGCGCCTCTTTTAAAAAATCTGGTCGCATTACAGGTTGCGATTTCAAAAGAGCGGCTTGTTTGTTTACAGGATGTCTGTTGATAGGCATGCAGATTTATTTATAAGACTTAACCTATACGGTGATTATGGTAATTAATTGATATACATTCGGTAATTTATGGATTTCGGATCAAACAGACCTGATGATGGCATACTACGGAAATTAATAGAATTTATCCTTTATTATGAAGTGCAATAAACGGGATTTAACTTGTCAAATATGTGAGCTATTTCTTTAATATATATTTTTTTATTGATAAACATATTTTTTTAAACTGAATTTCGTTGTGAATGAAATTTTACAAAATTATCTGTGCGATTTCATGTTTATCAACATACAAAATAGAATAATAAAGTATTGTTTTTAGACGATAGTATGAACGACGACGAAAAAGGCATCATTTAAGACGTAATCAGAAAATAACATTGTAATCTTTTATAGATTAGTTTGGTCACTGTCTTAATTTACTGACGAGTTTTGCACGAAAATCACGAGCCCCACCCGTATGTTAGGAAAACTATCTATCTATCTATCTATCTATCTATCTATCTATCTATCTATCTATCTATCTATCTATCTATCTATCTATCTATCTATCTATCTATCTATCTATCTATCTATCTATCTATCTATCTATCTATCTATCTATCTATCTATCTATCTATCTATCTATCTATCTATCTATCTACCTACCTACCTACCTACCTACCTACCTACCTACCTACCTACCTACCTACCTACCTACCTACCTACCTACCTACCTACCTACCCACCCATCCATCCCTCCCTCCTGAACACGTTAAGCCTTATTCTAGATCTATATGCAAATTAAATCCAAAAGCCAAATACCCGACATTGATAAAAGCGATTAATAGAGACAACCGTTAGGCAGTAAAGTAACCTTATAATTGTGTTTAAATGTTTTAAAACAGGATCTCTCCAAACGCGGGTTTAAAGCTATGAAATGAACTTGAAAATATAAAATGATAAATGATAAAACTTATTATTATATATGTCGTTACAATGCTAAGCATTTTTTTCACTGTTATTTGAGGGTATAATAATTAGATTTAAATCTAAAATTAAAGTTGCCATTACAATATAAAAGTAAATTGTCACTTATTGTTCCATAATAAGTCAACAGTTATCAGTTTTAGTTATAAGATTAAATTAATTAATTTAATTTTAAGATTATGCGTTTTATTTTCCATAATAAATAAAAATAAAAGTAATTAATTCTTAAAAGTAAATATTTAAATAATAATAAAAAAATAATGAGTTTTCATTTTAGGATCAAAGTAATAAGACAGTATAAGGTAACAGTCATGAGGTTACATATCCTACACCGATTATATCTTTTTCTCAAAAACATCGAGCTCTTAGAATATTTTAAAGTTTAAAAACGCGACAAAGTGACTAATGGAGTGAAGTGTATTTGTCAGTGTACTGAATTCACATGATAAAGGTATATATAAAAAGAAAAACAACAACATCATAGCACTGATCGGTCCTAGTTTACTTTGTACGTGTATTTTTATTTTAAACTTTAAACTTTAAATCGTTTCAGCCCATTAATTGCAAATGAACTAAAAATAAGCCATGTTATGAAATTTTTTGTCAATTATTTTCTCTTCCTGTTTGAATTGTACCATAGTAATCTCGGGATTTTAACATAGTCCGCAGGTCACTTATTATGAAATAAAGTTTTATAGGAATGTAAAAAAATCTGGTAAATATCTTTACATCTATAATTTCAATTTTCTATAATATAACCAATTTGTAAAATTATTTTTTTCAATCAGTATTAATGCTTCTTTTGAATATTTTTTTAAACATTTGATTTTTAATGTATGGGTGAAAAAGATTATGTAAATTCTGAATATTCACTTTCTTTTCATATTTTTTTTTCAAATTTCAATTATTAGTTATTATATCAGTATTTGAAGAAAAATGCTCTCTTTATCAGTAGGTATTTGTTCATGAAATACAACAGATTTCATTATTATCAAACAAATTACAAATTATTTAGATTAGCAGTCTGTTTGATACAATTTATGTAACTTGAAACTTTACGAAATGCACGAACAATGAAACGTGCATTAAAGCTACAAAAGATATATAGTTAAGCCCAATGGGTGGTTATGAACAATTTATGAACTTTTAAAGGAAAAGCGTTGGCAAAATCTTGTTACTTATATCATCAATTGTGGAAACCATTAAAAACTTGTATGTGTTGTTTTATTTATTTTAATTAATATATATTATATATATTTACTTTTTATTTATTATATTTATTCATTTCTTTATTTATTTGAAAATATATTACAAAAACAATTTTATTCATATCATATCAATATGAAAACAGCTTTCGATTGTCGAAAATTAAAAAATCTGAGTTGTACCCAAATTTCGCTTTGACAGATGTTTTATTAAATGAAAATATTGGACAAAGGAGATCCCCCGAATGCAGTGGCAATTGAAGTAAATAAGTGAAAATTGTAGACTCGATCCAACAAAGAATCAAGCGGTAACTCTTTCTTTAGTTTAGGTTGAAGGTTTGTGTTCAGTGACAAAAGAGTAAGCGACTCTTAAAACATTTTTAAACTGCCCAGTATTATCCTTTGACTAGCTAAAGCACCGAATGAATATTCATACTATAAATAACAATGAAGGCGCTTCTGCACTTTAAATTTGTTGGTTGTTGTAGAAAGTACATCTAATGTTCCAATTCCATGGGCATTATGCCACTATAAACATGAAAATACTTGAATTTAAAACATACTTCGTATGCTGAATTCTCAATTCCAATTCTTTTCTGCCCATTTAAATACGTATTTGTTGACATACAGATCACATGGACTTTGTAAATTTTAATAGTAGCAATGCTTTGTCAATGGTTTGTTCAACTGGTATTCAAATAAGTAACCCGATCCGATCCGTTGACAAAAATTTGAAAGAAGAGAAACGTTATATCTCTTCCGGGTCAAATTTTGTCATTGAAATGTCACACAATTTGTTCATAACGGTATGTAAGTGAAGTTAAGAGTAACTAGCAATACGTGTATTTGTTCTGGGTTGTTTTCATATTAACATATGAAGGTATAAAATTATTGTTCTTCTTCTTAACGTTATATTAAAACGTTGAATTCATCAAGTATCTGCCAACTATACGGTATGTGTAATCTACCTGTCCGGTTATTGTTTTTTGAAACAAGTAATGTTTAACCTGTAACATAAAAACAATAAACATACAATTTCAGACAATTGATTCAATTTAAAACAATTTCAAAATGTGGGATGAAGGTATTTTTGAAATGACAATGTTTAAAAACTTTTTTATTTTGACAAGAAAAACAATGCAATTTTATTTTGGGTATAGTTAGTCACTTAAGTGAAAGACTAGAACGATTTGACATGCAGATTTCTGATTGTGAGGTAAAAATGTATGATGTGACAAATATTGTTAAATTATTAGATACTCGAGATCTATATTAAAACAAGTTGTAAAGATTTTTAAAGTCTTTTTCGGGCTTTTACTTTTCATGTAAGTCATTACATCTAAGATAATTTACATTTTTAAACAACTAACTATATATATATTCACTGCTGAAGAAAAAGCTATTTTCTTATTTAGCTTTGACGTACATTTACAGCATAATTGTAACAAATTTGTATTTTTTTGTCAGATTCACTCTTTGCTTTTTTATCAATAGGAGTCCGATAATATTATGATAGAAAAAAATATTGTTGCCATTTCATGATATTATGAAAACCAAGTCAGTGAAATTACATTGGACCCAATTTGGTTTGCTAAACACCCTTTAGATACTCAACTATTAGAGTTACTTTTACCAAATAGTGATTGTTTGATTATATTGTAGTTAAAATACTCGAGAAAATCTCTTAAGAACATGAACATGAGTAAAGCTGATAAATTGAAAAAACCTTTTTGATAATGATGTTTTAAGTAGAATTTTATCCAGAACCTGATATTTAATATTGCAAAGAAGGGAGTTTTATATATGCAAGTAACTTTTAGATTAACAAATCTTATTTCTATCACAATTCTGTAGATAATTGGATTTTGTTGTTGAAAAAAAATTGAATATACAATTTAAAGGGTATTTTCTTGACATCAGTAATCTTTATTTCGCCGCACTAATGTTCCAATTATTTTTTCTGTACTGTAACATAAGATTATACATTAGTAAGCAGAATTGTTTGTTGTTTTCATCAAAAGTGTATAAAGTTCTATATAATATTGTTTTTTGAAGAGATTAAAATGGTAAGAGAATACCTTGAATAAAATAAAAATGTCAGTATATTTCATTGATCGTAAGTGGTACTCAGTGAAAAGATTGCTAAACCCATTAAAGGAACTCCACTGAGGTTTAATTTATAAGGCTAATAACATAAAATTTTATTTTTTTTATATAGATCAACATGAGCACTTAAAACAGAAATGAAATAAAAATAAAATATAACTAAGAAATACACAAGAAATACATAGAAAATCCTACGTTTGTGCTATTATCAGTCCGATTTGAATGAAAAGCGTTTAAACGCTTTTCAATTTTGGGTCATTTTTCACTTTTGTAATAATTATTATGGAAAAATGGAGCGAGCTTAAGATCTGAAATTTTGCACACAAGTTATTAGTATAGATCTACATCAAATGGAGTAATAATCTCAAAAAATATTTTCAGTCCCGTCATGTCACTAAACCTCAGTGGAGTGCCTTTAAATCTAGCAGCGTAATATTTTGTTACGGAACATTTCGTTCTGTTCACATACACTTTTCATGTTGACTAAATTAGTTTGAAATCTTTCAAGAAACGACCATAAGATGATTATTATTCTTTTTTATTACCTGATACCTTATATAAATGTAATTTGGTATTTTTTACTGTTTTCTGAAATTCTAAAAACGTCAACGTTCGCGAACTGTTGACCGGTCAATAGTTTCTACTGTTTCCCTCGCGAGTTCTGACGTCATTGACGTCATAGAGGATCCCACTTGAAGCGTCCATCGATCTTGATCATGAACCAGACGTGACGTGACATAAAGTATTAAGTTTAATTATGAACATATGTGCAAAACTATTTTCTTGTTCCTTTTTCTTCTGCAAGTACTGTTAAAACAGTAATTGATCAGGTAATAAAACAGTTATTTCATATGTGATTTTGGGAACAGTCAAACAGTTGTCCCTCGGTGTCGGGATAGTGTTTTGAACTGTTGCCCTCGGTATAAGGTATGGAATGTTATTATTCAATTCTTATATAAGACTATTATGAACAGCATAGATTCTATTCTTTATTTCTGTAATTTTTTTTATCAAATTTACCATATTTTTGTGGCAATCAAAACAGAATTGTCAGTAATCGATTTCATATTCCGTATCGTGAACAATTAAAAAGTGTTTAGTAATATTAAAGACGCGATATGCCTCAGAAACAAACAAAGTCTTCCTTCTTACAGATTTGTATCATATTTAAAATGATTTAAGAGCATGTTATATGTTTATTTTCTTAGGCAAAATAGCGCTGGATTTGTTGTTCTTTTTTCCCATAAAAATAGCAAAATGCAAACCAATCTTTATTTTGACTTATATACAAATTATCAAATCTGTATAATTTTACTTCATGTAAAAAAATAAAAAATAATAATAATAAAACAGCACGAGAAGAAAAACTATTGTACAAATTGAGTAATTTTTGAAAATTATAAACAGAACGAGATGAATAAAAGGATTTTAGAAATAAGAATAAAAGCGCGTTTGGGGTATAATGGGCCTTTATATAACATTTCACAAAAGAGCCCAACTGAAACGCTTTGAATAGTTAAACTATTATTGATTTTATTTGTTGAAACATTATCACTTAACTGTTGTTTTTTTTATTGAACTTTAACAACTGTGTATTCAAGACAGTCTTATATATTTTATTCCTTACCACTTTTAGAGGTCATGGAAATTTAAAATGTTTTTTTATGTCTAAATTATAGATTATACTTAACAACAAAATATGGTTTTAATTTTTTTTTCAGATACAAAACAAATATGATAAAGACAAAAATTTAACGATGAAATTGCAGTTTTTGATTGTGCTATTGCACGCTTTAACTTACGACGTTGCAGGTAAATAATAGTTTCTTTAGGAAAATTTCTTGTTATGAATATATTATTTGATATCATTTCAAACCTTTTAGATAGTATAGCCCTTGGTATGTCGTTGCATTCTATCAACAAGTATATTACACATTTGAAAATTAAAACTTGAATTTGCGAGAAATTATTAATTGTTAAAAAAGATCTTATTATATTATACTGTAACAATTATTGAATAATATTTTGTTTTGATCAAAGCATTGCAATTATTACGTGGAAATATTTTTTATTATTTTTATTAAACAGGCGGTGAGAAATTAAATGTAAATAGTATACGGCTAGTCAATGGGACGCAACTATATAGTGGGAGAGTAGAAATCAACATCAATGGTGTTTGGGGAACCGTTTGTGATGACTCATTTGATTATAATGATGCAAATGTCATGTGTCGAATGATCGGTCTTAAGTATGTTTAACCTTTATTCCTAATTATAGAGTTTCAGAAAATAGGCAAGGAGTATGATGGCCGATTTGTGTCATTCGTGTTTTCGCCCTGCGACCCCGAAAAGCAAAAGAAAATCGAGAATTGACTAGTAAGAATGGCAGGTCAGTGGAGCAAAATCACGTAAATAAGCGGGAGAACAGGGCGGAGTTAACCCATTACTGCATGAGCATTTTGTGAGAAAATGGCTGTTTTCATTGAAAAGGCTCCTATTACAAGTTCAAATTGCTATAAAACTGTACAAAAATGCTTCAATACTAATCACTTGGCACAAATGTTAACTGGACCATTGTCTTTGTAACAACATGCTCAGTCCTTAATTTTCTGTTACCATGGCAACGAGGGGACGTCTCAAAATTGCAAAAATCACTATTTTGCGTCGATTTTTTCTACCAAAATTGATTTAAAGTGCTGCAACTTCTCAATGGATTGTCATAGAGTCCAAGGCATTTTAGCATTGCTTGCACATTACCTGATGATCGACCTGGGGACATTTTTAGCATCTCACAAGTTCAAAGTTTTCTTGGAACTGAGGGGAACTGCTGCCCCTTTCCAACCCCTAAACACAGGGGGGCACATCCCCGTTCTGCCAACCCCCTGATGTATCTTTGGAAAAGGGACGGCTCCAAAAAAGTGTTCACATTTTTAAATAGCATTTCTCATACAAAAACAAGCGTTGGGGCCTAAATAAGGCATTTTTTTCACCAATTCAGACAACAAAAATGGGGGGGGGTGAAAAAGGCATAGCAAGGCGTATATATATCTGTAAATGGGTTAAACAAATGAAAATTTGTCCCGAGCCCCCGTTAATTAGCGTGTTTAATTTTCGCTCCGCGACCAAACCAAGCTAAAAGCCGAGAATGATGTATAAATGGAGGGGGCGCCCGCCACTTGGCGAAGTTTAATTTATTCAACTTCGCCCCGCCCCCGCTAATTAGCATGTTTTCGCTTCACACCCTCGCAATTTTAACTTGGTAATTCTCGACTTTTCGCTCGGCAAGGTCGCGGGGTGAAAACCAGAATGGCAAAAATCAGCCACCATGAAGGAGTATTTATACATTAGCAAATAATGAATCATTAAACCATGTTGTATAGACATTTTTTATGTAAATAATAGTTAACGCTCTTTTGCTTATGTAACATTTATCATGTATAAGTTTACTAGGAGATGATACTAAAATCAAATATAGTCTTACAATCTCTGTAGCTGTAAAATGACACCCGAAAAGCGTTGTATGTGTTATGTAATGCACTTATTAAGATACTGTATCACATGTTTAATTCATTTCTTATCTGCACCTATGAATAACTGCGTAAGTGCAATATGCTTTGTGTACTACCTATAGAAATTAATTTATCGTTTTATAAGGACCCGTTTAGCCATATCATATTGTGTTTATTTTTAGTATATTTTGCTTATAACTACCACTATCTAATTTTTCTTTTTGAACGTTACTATTTTTCAGAGCTACAAGATTTGAATCCGGTGCATATTATGGACCAGGAATCGGACCGATATTTGCTCAAAATTTTAGGTGTAATGGTTACGAAACTCATCTTAAATATTGTGAATTTGTTCCGAATGTACAATGTACACACGACAGAGATATCAGCATTATTTGTACTGGTAGGTGCAAAGGCAGCTAGAAAATTTGATGTGTCTTTTATTTGATTTCTTTTTCTAGAGTCTGCTTGGAATTGATTTTTTAAAATATTAAAGAATAAAGATATACTATGATCGTCCTTAACAAGTTTTTTTAATTATTGAACAGTGTTTATTTTATATCAAAAAGAAGAATCACATCTAATGAAAGTATCAGTCTTTTCAAATATAAAACTTGAGCAAAATATATCTTGAACAGAATTTTCACTTATAGAGTTTCTCTTTCTTTGTATTATTATCATTGCATTGATGAAAGGCAGGTAAATCATACAGTCTGCTGTTTAAATTCGAGCTTACTGAAATATTCATACAATTTTTCACAAAGACTTTGATATCGTTAATAAAATGAGCAATTTGGCTACTTAATTTTCTATAAAATGTATTTAGCATTTTGAACAATAACATTACTTTTGTTACTTTAATTTTCAGGTATAGTTCTTTGATTAACTTGGTAGGCCTAATGATCTTATGCTCCTCATGTAATAAGGGTTTGCATAATTATATAATTATTGTCAAAACCATCGTTCAAAGTACCTGGTAAATGATAAAGCGTGAGCAAAAACCGCTTCGTTTTTGTGCATAACCATACTGTGTTTCGTTTATTCATGCTTGTTTTAGAATGTGGTCAATTGGAAATACATAATGGAGATATGCAGTCGATATCAGCAGACGGTAGAAATATCGATATCAAATGTAAAGAGGGGTTTCAATCAAATGTTACCACAAGTACTTGTGAAAATGGAACTTGGTCTGTTCCATCATTACTGTGTACAGCAGGTGAGATAGTGGCCATAAAATTCACAAATCGTCTCACAATCATGTTTCTTTTATTTCAACATTAAAATTGCAGTTTTAAATTGGTTTTATTTGTTTAAGAATATAAAGAATGATAAAACATGCTTATCCAACACGCAGTTGGCATTATTTATAAATGGAGTTAAAGAGTTGAATGTTTAAGGGTAAACTGTTGCTGAATGTGACGAACAATATATTGTTTTGTCATTTTATCATCCTTCTATTATTTTCTATTATTAATATGAAAATAGAAACGTTCAATGTCAAAGTATATAAAAATACAGTAACAAACATTTCCTCTTCGTATTCACTATTTTACAATCAATTTCTATCGTTAACTTCTATTCATTTTATTTAAATTTCAACGTTTTTGACAAATAGTGACTCGACGTGTAGTGCTTTATCTTAGCAATAATACTAAACATTTATGCCTGTATTTATTTCTAATAACTCTTTGGTATCCTGCAGGTTCTAATTAAACATGGCCGTTGAGATGTTCCTTCAATACAACCCTTTATAAATAGTTATATAAAAAATTCATTGTGTAATGTTTACAGACTTCTGTAATTTGATACGTAGATAAACACTTTTTAATATTACAAAACAAATCAAATTTCAAACGTTTTCTTCGCCTTCTTCCTCTCCTTTTTCCTAAAGTAAAGGATAGCAATCAATTACTGAAAACAATGAGCACGTGTAGATGTCCGAAAAGGTATACCGTTAAAACCAGGTGAATCAGTACGTTTGAATATTGAAATAATTCATTATGAATACAACATGTAATTGTGATTGTATTAAATTGCGTCTGTTGCAGTATATAGTCTAAAATAAATACATGAAATATATATGATTTTCCGTGAAAACAGTTCATCACCAAATAATTTAAGATTAATTTTCATTTTATACACGCTGTAATGGTGCAATTAATTAATTTAAATTTTGGCGAGACATATCTTTCATAACGTCAAAGAATAATGACGCATTAAATTAGTGTTATTCATTTTTTTGTTTGATAGGAATGATTTTTTTAAAATTACATGTAATTTTAAAAATTTAGAACAGTTAAGTGTTTCGTTGGCAAAGCTTTGATTTTCATTTTGTTCCTAATCATAGCAAAATAACAATGTTTTTCATGTAATTAAAATGGAAGACAATATAATTAAATGACTGTAAAAGATAAAAATAAATTGTAACTTTTAAATGTTTTCATTTCGGACAAAGGTATAAGGTGTTGCAGTTTTTCAAATTGAATGTTGAGTATATGCCTTATTATTTTATCGCGAATATTTGTTTATAAATCAACAACTAAACTTCAAATTGCTGTATAGTTAGTTGTTCAGTTAACAAACAACACAAGTGCAAACAAAATTGGTTTTTAGATATTTATTTAAACATGCTTTACAGAAAATTTAGCTGTAACAAACATCAGGCTAGTTAACGGAATTGGACTTTATGATGGAAGAGTCGAAGTTCTTATGAATGGAACTTGGGGAACCATTTGTGGCACATCATTTTCATTCTATGAGGCCGGAACAATCTGCAAAATACTTTTCGATACTTGGTATGTACTGATGTTGGTTATTTTAATTTGTTTTCTTCATTTTGCTTTCAAATAGTTTATATATCTCTATATTGCTTAAGTTGAAATGTGGCATCACTGTAATTATTAGAAATTCAAGTAGTTTAATTATCATGTCGATGAGCGTTTGGAAACCGTTTATTGCCATGTAAGCAAGAATCAAATTGTTATTGAAAAATGTTGTATTTTATCATGTGTTCTATCATTCAAATATTTTAACAGGTGATGTCTTAATGATTTCATATTTAATTGAAAGTGAATGAATAAATGAAATGCTAATTATCGAGATCCGAAGATGTAGAACATAAGGGAAAGTGTATAAAACGTTTTATCAAACGAAAATTCAAACATTCTGTTTAAACCTTATTTTCATTAATACAAATGCCTTTGTCTTAACAATACATGTTTATAATATTTAGACAAACGTGAGGGTTATATTACATAGAGAAACAATATTGGGAAATAGAATTATTGTAAAAAAGAATATAGAATATAATTAAGTTCATTTGTATAGGTCGTACAGAACATATTCGTCTAGTTCAAGTTACTATGGACCAGGAACAGGGCCGGTACATATTGACAATCTGGATTGTAAAAGATATGAAACTAACTTAGATGCTTGTCAATACAGCCCAGACGTAAGCCTGTCATGTGCTGGTCATAGCCGTGATATTTTTGTCGCTTGTGACGGTATGTGATTCATATTAACATATATCACATTATTTTTGTGCTGCTGCCTCAAAAAATTAGCCAAAGTGTTTCTTTTTATTAAACATGTCATATATCTTAAAATACAATGACATTTGCTTCGTATCTTAACTTAATTGATCAAGTCCCGTGTTTGTGTGTAAGATATATATGAAACTTTCTTCTATTGAACACTCATTTCGTACCTCACCCTTGTGTCTCCCTGTTTTGTTTGCTTCTCCTTGACAAAGTTCCAGTAATGCTGTTTTTGTTAAGGAAAAGGTTCATTGTTGGATCTGATTTCATATTCTTGGCGATGTATTGTAATGCATTTATTTGATTTGTTGTTTAATGGGCTTTACCACCACAACTTTAATAGTGGAAGAAAACCTCAAGTGCTCTTCCGGGCATTAGTTCAGACTCGAACATGCGCCTAAGTAGAACCGCCGTAGGCTAGCTGCATAGCTGTCGGGATTCAAAACCGACTGTCATAATACAATCAACAAACGTTATGTTGAGTGGAAAATGCATAGCGAATATACATTACAATGACTTGTGATTATCGTATAATGACGAAAAGACTTTATAGTATTGACTACATTATAGTATTGAGCATAAAATCAATAACAAGTACACGACTGGTAAACGGTACAGGACCTTTTGACGGTCGTATGGAGCTGTATGTTGATGGTAATTGGGGAACAATTGACCGGAGGTATATTGATATGTATGATGCACGAACATTGTGCAATACACACAACGCAAGGTAAAGAAATGTTTTTGATATATCAATGTAAACATATTTAGTCACCAACAATTCCTTAGAAGTTTTTATGAGAAAGGTACAGTATTCCATAAAGACTTAAACATTTATTTTTGAATGACGAGAGAGCAATGCAGTTTACTTTTGTAAACTTTCTATTTGAATAAGAGCTGAATTATTCTATTAATACTATGTACAAACTTTGCTTGAAATAAAAGCTACCAAAGAAGGGTTCACATCTTCCAAGAGACAGGTTCATTTATGTTTGACTTCTGGTGATATATGTTCTTATTTCCTGGATCTCTTTATTTTTACACCATCTCATTTCAATTTGCTTATTTTATTATTGCAAGTGCGAAAATTAAATAATTAAAAGTTTATTGTTTTCCAGCAAAATGAATATATGTATGAATGCTAATGGCAAATGTAGATACACGATTAGATAATACATTTATTTATATATCAGAAAACAAATAATATTACTATTCATTATATTGCTGTGCATACTGAATAGCTTAGAACTTTATCTTAGTATTTTTATAGTTGTTTATTTTGTTATTTTGTTTGCTGCGTAACTTATGTATGTCATATAGTATTGTTTTTTTTTTGTCGTTCATCTTTAGCTTAGCAATGTATTTCACTTCTGCGATATATGGACAAGGAGCAGGACCAGTATTATTACATGTTCTAAATTGTAATGGTGAACGAGATCATATAAGCAGTTGTAGTCGTTCTTCGCCATATAGACCTTATTCTTCACACGCATACGATTTATCTATAGCGTGTACACGTACGTAAATTCAATTTAAAGTAACATACAGATGGCATACTTTTGATTTAACTGGAACAATACAGATATCAGAAATATTACATAACGTTTCTTACGAACTATACCATATCCTTTAATAATTGTTAGAATAAATAAAACATCAAAGATTTGGGTAACTGACTTTTAAGTTTCTAAATGGTAGATCATTTTTCTTTGGTTTTTAGCCTAAGTTTGAACTCATTTTTAAACAACAACGTACCATTTGTCAACCTCAGAATGCAATGTTATAAAAATCAATCACTTTTGGCCGAACTTATACTAGTATTTCGCAATTTTTACGTCAACGGTTAAATAGCATAATAATACACCTGGAAATAAATTAAGCACCCCCCCCCCCAAAAAAAAAAAAAAAAAATAAAAAAAAATTAAAATTTGTTGTGATTGAAAGCACTGTCATGAGATGGCGACTTAATTGAGCTAAGAAATAGTAATTTGATAAGTAGCGGTACCAATCTGGTAAATCATAAACCAGTTACTTTACGAGTTTTGTTTATTCTTAACCAAATAATTGAAGCATAAGCAAATGTGATGTATTGTTATCAACAATGTAAGTGTCTTTAAGTTTGGTGTAGAAGCGTTTTCAAAACATTTACTGATTGATATTTTTGGTAAATGTTGACCTTGACGTAACCTAAAATCGCATTATGAAGGCAATATTTAAATAACTTGTGTAACAATCACTTGTTCTGATGATAGCCTAAACCCTTCTCCTCATACTACCAGTAAGGCGTCTAATGCGATTTTTTGAGGTAAATGATGCCATTCTTGGTGCAGAGCTTGTTCCAGTTGTTGCAGGTTGACTACAGGTGGTTCGAACCATTGCCCGAATAAAATGTTTAATTTCAGTTGTCGTCATGTCAAAATGGAGGCAAAATGCCAGGTGTACTTAATTTATTTCCAGGTGTATAGTTTCCTACAAATAAATGTTGAATATAGTTTACTGTTAAGTGTTCGGTGATATTTTTTAATACTTATATCAATTTCTTTGCAAACTATTTGTCTCATGTGAATAGTACGCTTTGTGAACAAAAATTGCTTCAACTTTTCAGCATGTGGGTTACCTCCTATTTATAACGGAGATCCTATATTATTTAACGGAAGTGAATTGACTATGGCATGTCACAAGGGATATCAGCCAGGACAAGTTACAGTAAAGTGTCTCGATGACAACAGCTGGTCTCAGGAACAAATATGCACTCCGACATTTGGTATTTTATTAATAATTGAATGTATTTCTATCCATTTTATAAGGTGATTTAATGTATGTTATCATATGTAAGAAAAATCTACGGTTCAGCTTCTCACTGAAAATTGACTTACACCTGTCTGGTAAAGAACAGCTTTACATTGAAGAAATGTATATTATTTTTAAAATTTGTAAATAAGATCGATGTTGAATAGAACTTTTAAGATTGACATAACTTACATAACTGGTGAAATCCTTGCAAAACCTATATTGTTATTACCAGTCATACAAATAAATCTTGATGGGTCCAAATATCATTTTATGACGTCTATTAAGTTATCAGGAATAAGCAATCCCAGGGATTTGTATGATAGGATTTAGTTAAACTAAACATAAAACCAAATTTGCACATTTCAGAAATTCCGTCAACATTTTTATGATGTAAATGTTTAATGAAATATAAATTCGTACAATGTTTGAAATAGTTGAGAAACGTGTTATATTTATCCTTAGCCTAATATTCAATAAAACACGTTTTTATTTAACAAAACGTGTTAAGCTTATGTCTACTTTATATCCGCAGATAACCCACCTGCTCTCGAAGACATAGCACTTCGTAACGGATATTTGCCTACTGAAGGACGTGTTGAGATAAAAATAAATGGCACTTGGGGAACAGTGTGTGACACAGGTTTTGATTCTGCTGACGCACAAGTTATATGTAACATGTTTGGCTTACAGTATGTACATACATGTGTTACCTTTTGATATTATATAATGACTTACCAATTTTTGGAATGCTCTAACCAATATCAAAATATGATAAACAAGATCATCAAGGAAAGGCGGCGTTCAATGAACACAGCCCCCACCCGACCCAGTAAGAAGAGTCAGTGGCAAGGAGCCCAGGAGGACCCCAAATAAAAACAGGGAATAAATTAATTACATGAATCAATGCCATCAAATTTACTTTATTACAACCAACACTTCATTCACACAGTGACGGGTGCGGTAAATTTCAAATAAACAATGCATATGTTCATGACAAAAAGAGTTTAGTGAAGTTCAAAAGGAATGCTATTTCTGAACAATTTCATTTCTTTACTCAATTCTTAATACATGAAAACCATGAATTTACTTCTCAAATACATATATGCTGTTTACAAGAAATATAGAAATTATACTCCTACAATAAACTTTAAAATATTCCATGAAATTATTCCTTAATCCGTACAAAAATAATACACTTCAAAGCACAACTATTCTCTTTGGAAAAGACTTTTTTCAACTCCCGCAAAAATAATCAGCCTGAACACATTTGGAGGGAAATGCAAAGCAATCATCTCACTGGTTAAAAATAGAAGTAAAAATAATAATACAAGGGAAGTAACTGGAATAATCCCAACTAGATTTAAACCCTGTTACACAAGTATATTTGAAAAAAAGATTTTTCGTGATATGATCATATGTAATGTAAAGTATAAAGATGAAACAATTATTTACGAAGAAAATTAAGTGCAGACGTTGAATGCACGACACTGTAAATTATTCTCTCGATATTAGTATACATCACACTAATTCAATTTTTTTTGCCAAAGCTGTTATCAGTAAATATTTATATATGAATATTTCTATGCAGGTATGAGCGACTGTATCTCAAATCGAGTCATTCTTCCGGAAGAGGAAGTGGTCCAATTTACGTTAGCAATATGACATGTAATGGCAACGAATCTCATATCAACGGATGCAGTTATGACATTTCAAATATATGCACACACTATGATGATGTAGCGGTCCGTTGTACAGGTATTACTTTTCCTGCCTGTCAGTAGATTATACATTTTTGCAGCATTGTGATTTGTTTCCGAAGAAAGCCACCTTGACGAATGTCTGTTTAGATCTGCGAAGTTGTGAAAAGTTTAGTGTTACAACACGGACATTTCATAACATCCGTACTCGTTGTATGTTTGGCTTTATCAAGCCGGTGTTAGTGGGCGTGAGGGATGTTGCACTTATTCATTATCCCTCATGTACAGACTCAATCAAACAGAGTCTACAACTTTCGTGTCATTTTGTTATAAAAATGCTTCCGAGGGATCACTGTGTTTCCAGATTTTTACCAACTATATTTCTCACCACGAGGCTCATATAATATATGAAGACGGTGGTTGTACGCTCGTAATAATTAATCATAATACCTTGCACATTAACTTGACAAAATTCTTTCAACGGCATCTCTAGATTATTCTTTAATATGTGGCCAATAGTTGCATACGGTTTAAAATTAAACTGTGTGATTTTTATCAAGTATTAATTTAGAAAATGAATGATTTCTTAAAAAATAAATTTGTTTTGTTAAAGAAGAAGCACGATAATTGAACAGGAAAATTTCTATGCGATGCGCGAGATATCTCAAGGACTCCAAGTGTTGTAGTGGCGGACATAATCCATTATAACTGATGTATTGCAGAAACATAAGTAAAGAAGACTTTAAGGTCATAAGTACAATAAATAATAACGTTGATAAGATATTTATTATAAGACATACAACAAGCCACGAATGGATTTTATACATGTATGTACATGTATGTTGTTTTCAAGTGTCTGATGTATAATCCGATATTACAAATAGTTTTAAAGCAAATGGTAACATGTTTTAAAACAGCACGTTATTTTTTGTCATATAAATGTTAATACCCTTTGCACTTCATCAACGTTTTTACAAGCGATATTTTATTAGAATATCTAAATAATTCATTTCTATTGTCTTTAGCTCTTTGTAGAGCTATTCCCTGTATAGGGACTCCACTTAGGTTTGTTGGCAAGACGGGAATGTCAAAATGTTTTCAAGGTGCCCTTTAATAAACCCTGGACCAATAGCTTGTTAACTTCCAGATCATACCCATTCCTTTTTTCCAGAATCGTTAGAATGTTCATCCCGGTTATAGCACAATATAAGGGCCCTAAAACTGTGACATCTATAGAAAACAATTCTCAAATAATAGTTATTAAAGGGGATTAGAGACACAAATAATCATATTTTAATATTATATTTTAAATATTTTTTGTTTTGTAATGTTCTCAATATCAAACCATAGATTTTGAAAGATGTTATTGTGGCAATTAACAATAAAATTAAGCCAACATAAGCCAAAATCCCTTTAAAACATATTAAAACATTATAAAGACCTATGTTAATACTTCCGTAAATAAACTTTTAACTATTTTTTGATATTAAGTTTTCAATGCAGTACAGAGGTGATTAAATATAGCTCACCTTTGAGCCTCAATAAAAGCGACTGGTTTCTGATAGATATGCTGATACTAAATATTTATACGATTAACCATTAACAGGCTACCATTTAAACATCACTGGTGTCAGACTGGCAGGAACAGATGGACCATATCATGGTAGAATAGAGATAAAGGTTAACGAGACCTGGGGAACTATCTGTCACAGTGGATTTGGATCAAGTGAAGCAAGATTCATATGTCGTTTGCTTGGACTCGAGTATGCATTAAAGTGTCTTTTACATTATAAAAATGACATCCGCTTTGTATTAAGCATATAGATATTGATTTATAGATGCCCGTCCGGCTATGCTTAATATTTTCCGCCCGTCGTGTACCTGTCTACTATTCAGCATCCGTCCACCACACTGTTGTTAAAAAATCGTCTAAACTAGGAGAATATCATGAAAACTAAAAACGAATGTTCCTTGGATGATCAATAACAAGACAGTTCTATGCCATGGCGTCTGTTTTGCTTTGGTAACAAAAATATCGCAAAACTTTTTATTTATCGAAATCTCATAGATATGAATTATTTGTGATTACTTTCAGTGTTGTCTTTTTCTAATGATTTGATCAAACAAACGATCACAATGTGCTTTTTACTCCATGTTTACAGAAAACGACCTCATCTTAAAGTTTTGGGATGACTTTTGATAGATATTCATAGAAATGAGCCATAAAAACTAATTTATTGATTAATTTTATTGATTAATATCTAATCATTGTGCATAATAACATATAAAACAACAATGTGTAAAAGACATACATGTATATAAATATTTTAATACAGGAGATCATTCAAAACTACGATTTGATCGGTCATTCATAGATACCTGACCTGTCTTTTTCTAATTATAAGATTAGCAGATACAATATGAATTTCATCACAACACTTTTGTTAACAAAAGAACACATGTCAATGTTTTTGGTTAAATATTTGTTATTTAAGTGAAAAGTCAGAGTAGGGATTTATCAATTCGATGAAGAAAATTTTTACTTCATGGGGGAGTTTTTAGGCTCTGATAAGGTAACTTATGAGACTGTACCTAGGCTGATGTCTATCAAAGATAAAACAAATTCTTTCCAGCATGTAATTGTAAAGGAAATGCAAATGTCCAAAAGGCAGGAAAACAATCGAAGTGACAGGTACACGATTCGTGATATTGCTAAAGCTGTCTGCTAAAGCACATCATTATCGCGGTTGCATTTCATTTGAAGGAATTTCAAAAGTAAGACAGATATATGCCAAGTGGATACCCCAAATGTGACAAATAGCTTTATCCCCCCCCCCCCCCCTTTTACCTTAAAACGTGTTATCCGAATAAGTAACAATTATGGGAATCACATAAAATCTAATTAATATATGTAAAGGTATGTGTTCACAATTATCTTTCAGAGACAGTATGTTTTCAGAACTTTATTTTATGCTTTTGAGTGGATTACTGATTTATACGTGAAAAGTTTAATTGATATTTTCCCAGTAAAAGTTATCATAATATAATTTCAAAATTTTTAAAGAAGAAACTATTTTTAGACACTTTTATGCGGTTTTTCTATCAAAAAGATAACATTACAGTAACTATAATTCATTCAATTTACCGATAACCAAATTCGTCTCACTGTTTCTACTGATTCCGTCTCAACTTTATGATTTTCTTCTTAATATTCTGAAAATAACACTTTCTTCATCATACAAAACTGGTCTTGATGACATTTTGGCATATTCAAATTTATCCTACGAGCAATAACTGTAAAGTTTGTAAATTGGCAATGACAGTCATCTGACACAAGGATGAGTAAATAGCTAAGCGTTCGTAGGACAGCTTTTTTAAAGATATACTATGCTCAAATTTGATGTTTGAAAATATTGATAACTACTACACAGCCTCTTTGTAAATATAAAATAAACATGATTCAGCTTCATTCAAAGTAGATATGTTATGTTTTAAACTCTATACACTATTAGTGGTCACAATATGAATATATAGTGTCATTAAAAAAAACTGGCAGTTTTTTTAAGAAAAGACCAACTTCACTTGACCTTTAATAGGGAATGCAGCTTTCAATACAAAATTTGAACACTTTTTTACTCAAATTAAAAACATTCAGTAAGGATTTCATGGATTTCAATAAATTTCTGTGATAAGAATATTTTACTCAAAGATGAGCATAGTATATCTTTAAAGATTCCATGTTTCCAAATTTCTTCTTGAATGTATACGCATATGTCAACAATTAATTACGGTCTGTAACAATCCACGAGTAAATATTTTTTCTTATGATAGATGTAAATTTAACAAATCCAAATGAAATCATTTCGAATCGAGAACATTTGATTCTTTCCTCGCTTGAAATGAACGACTTTATGAAATGGCGATCGAATGATATGGACTTATATATCTTTCCACTCTAAAACAGAATTAAGGTCGTCATGGTGTAACTTTACCATCTTCTTGAAATGTTTGTACTAATGATTAAAACAAAGCGATTATTCATAATTTTTGTTTAAAATTACTTTACAATATCATTACCATTTAACATTTTTTTCGAAATTATTTTGAAGTTTTAAGACTGCTTATATTTATGAGAAATTTGTCTGCAATTGTGGCTACCAGTGGGGAAAACACATTTTAATATTCAAGTTAATACTGAGATAATTTCATTTTAACTCGTGTTTTTAAAAGCATTCAAGAACAAGTGTTTGTTTGTTGTGAAAGATTTAATTTTATTTCATCTCGTGAATTACAAAAACAGCTATTTTAAACAGTATTCATCTTACAGACAAAAAAATAAATATTCTTTTTTTCTTGTGAAATATGATACAAAATAAATGACAGTCACTGAGTTTAATAAATTAATTAATAAGTCAATAATGAGATTTGAAAATATATGAGTGATTCTCTTGTTTTTCGCTTTTACACTCAAGGTCACCGTGATGTTGACCTGCATGCGTCAGTGCCCTATAGAATTCTTCTATTAATTGCGCTGATCATTCTGTGACGTTTGAAGGTTGTTGGTCTAATGTTTAATTTGTTTATGAACAAAAACCTTGACTTTCACGCATAAGTGCCAAAACAATACAGGTCTTCTATTGAGTGACATCGTAAGAACGATCGGCATTTTGCAAAACAACAAACATTTATTCTATTTGAAATTTTCAAGTTAGTTGGTTCTAGTATTCCTTACTTGAATACTGTTCAATCAACCTTAGGATATGGTGTCTGCTTTTTAACTTATTCTTTTGACGTCTTATTTTTATTAGTTTCGCCTATTGTTTTCTTGTTTAGGGCACACACAAATAATTGGAGAACATACGCCGCTTTTCGTGAAATGGCCAGGAATTGGCGCAATGAAGGTTCCATGATAACAGTCGAATGAACACATCTTCGGATGTTTCTTAATTCAAAATTTCACCATTTTCAGGTTTACATGTTTAATTATGCTTAACCTGGAGCAAGGTGGCGAGGACGATAACATGCACTTTTCATTACAGTCCATAAACAGGGTTAATCAAATCGAGACTGCAACATTTTCAATTTTGTCGTTTTTGGCATTCTTTAAAGATTCTTATTTTCTCAACAAAAATGTCCATTTTATTTTGTTCTTCATTCTTGAAACTTTCTTCTAGTGTGGGCGTAGTATCATAACTCAATAAACTTTTATTCTATACTAAAATGCTAAAATGAAGTAAATTGTATTATGCGGCAAGTGATTTCCGGTCAACAAATCTGGTTTTGTAACTCTACACTATATTATATGGTGTCTTAAATCCGAGTAAAATATTAACAAATAAGATTACTCAGATGAAGAATCATGTTCAATTTCTATTATTCAGAATTGTAATATTTTGAAGAATATGTGTCAGTAAAAATGCATTTTTCGTATGGAAAGACCATCGAAACAAAAGGCTATATCTGATTTGAACAATGGGGCGTAGGGGCCGTAGCTTCTAAGTTTAAATCAGAGTGCCGAGTGTTATGATGTTTTTCCTCTTTTTATTATCGGAAAAAATAAAAACACGTTCTCTTTGGTCAAAATATAAAACCCCAGAAAAAATACCAATGAACGAGCATTTGAATATTATATTTTAGTATTGCTTTCTCTACTTCAACATAAATAAACCTTAGAATAAATGATCCAATCAATGGATATGCTCTGGGGTGCTTGTAACTAATACCTGCTCTCCAGTTAACGCACTGTGCATGAATATGTTTGTATACGATTTAACTTTGACACATTTTCAAATGAGAGCCACAAACTATGATACAATCATGTGATATACCTTACAACCCTAAAGGTAATTATGTGTGTAGAAGTAAAGTGTAGAGCAGTGTAATGCACTCTACTTTGATAGTTTGTTTTTGTATGGACCGGTGGCCGTAAATTACACAATAAAGAATTGAATTGAAACTTAAATGTCAGTAATTCATTTATAATTAAATGTTTGTTGTATTTAATATGTTGTTTATAAGTTATTTTATGCTGATGCAAAAATAAAATTGCTTGTAATTTACTCAAAATAATTTCACAATCATATGGTATTCTATTTGTTCATCGCTTAACTAATCTTTTGAAATATGCTTATTCTTATATTGCATCTTTTCTAGATATAGACGGTACTTTTATAGCGCTTATTATGGTCAGGGGAGTGGCCCGATTTACATAAACAGATTGGATTGTAGTTCATACTACACGAGTTTCGACCAATGTCAATATTCCATAGATAACTTCTACAGTTGTGGTCATAGTAGCGATATGTCAGTTATGTGTTACGGTAATTTAAACATCGTATATTGTAAATTACTTTGGTGAACATTTGTCTATGGAATAAATGACCATACACGTTTCGTTGCATGTATTCATTTGAGATAGCAATACTTTTCAATGTACGAGAATCTTTTTGCAGTATTTATCATTTCCTTGTTAATACAAATGATCCTTAATATGTTTTGTTATCATCTGAGGTGTTTAAAAAAGTCATTAACAAATACATTTTCGTTATCTTTAAGGACCGACATTAAATATAACCGATGCTAGACTGGTGAATGGTACAAGTTTAAGCGACGGGCGTGCTGAAATAAAAGTAAACGATACATGGGGCACTATTTGTGATACAAATTTTGACATTCACGCTGCAGATTTATTCTGTAGGCTCATTGGTCTGAGGTAAGTTATAGATGAATACATATTTTCATCTTTGTCTTACTTTGAAGTATGACAAATTGCGAATATAATTGTTATATTCGTTGAAATACATAACATTTAAAAGGAACACGTATTATCAGCTATCCTTTCATAAAGGCTTTCAGATCATTGCATTCATGTTGTTTTACATAATAACACAAAACTTTGCAGTAAAACATTATTAGAGAATCTGCAAAAGTTACGTTTATTTCCTATCTTTGTTAAAACCAACAAGTAGCCCAAGTGCATGTTTATGCAAATTGTCATTTATAACTTAAGACTTACTTGTTTTATAATGTATAACACATGCTATATGAATAGCCACCCTGCATATGTATGAGCATTGGATCATTTCCATGACAGGGCAGCCCAGTATTTTACAGGAGCTTTTTATGGAGAAGGCAGTGGTCCTGTGTTTATTGATCAACTTTTCTGCGAAAGCTACGATTATACTCTGAGTGACTGTCAATATTTGTTTTTGAATGAATGTAGCCATGCTAAAGATATCTCAATCGTTTGCAACGGTAAATAACTTTAAAAAACGTGTTTGTTCCTTAGAATATTTATTTGAAAGTACACATGATTGATTGAATTTTTATACATGCAAGTTTGTTGAAGGTTTTATTTTGCTCAAAGCTACATCCTACGGTATTAATAATTCATCTGATATGCTGTTTCTAATTAAATGTTAAATAATACTTGTAGAATGCATACGATTAATAAGAGAATTGTTTTTTAATTAGTTGGTATCAGTAGCGTCATATAATACTTGTTATTTGAACAGAATGTGGACAGCCAGATATCTTTTTCTGGGGTGTTGATTTTTTCACTTATAATGACACGAATTTGTTTGCGGATTGCTCATACTATAAGACTTACGTTGGGAAGCTAAAACTGACCTGTAATAATCAAACACAAGAGTGGATAACAGAAGGGGAGTGTCAAGAATACAGTATGTATTATTTCATTTTTTGATGAAGTTTAAACTTATTAATAAGGTAAAATAACAAGGAAGTGTTTTATTAGATCACCTGAAAAGTATGAATACAAAGAACAAGAAGAGAAAGCGACGTTTCCAGAACACAGACCTCGACAACATCTAGTCTCACATACATATTTTCCGAATGTATTGCAGAAAAGATCAGAAAACGTAAGAACCGCTCATTGAATGGAGCGATTTCTAATACTTAGTTACGCTAAACAATAAATCACAATGTACAAGGATGACACACAAAGGAATGTCGTACGTGAATGTACGTGACAGTCAACAAAGCAAACCGAATATATTCATTTTTCTTAATTTTAACTACATTTTATCCCGCTTGGTAATTCTGGTTTACGGCTGGTTCAACAGCTAGAACAGTATGACAGTATCAAATAATAGTTAATTTGTTTGAAAATGTATAATTTTCATGTGCATGTTTTGCCAATAAATGCACAATTTCAACATGTAATATGTATATGCTTTACAGAATTTCCGCTGGATATCACTGGTGTACGGCTGGTTGACGGACCAAATACAACAGCTGGTAGAGTCGAAATAAGGTCTTTAGATACATGGGGAACGATATGTGATGATGCTTTCGGAATAAAGGAAGCCCACGTTATATGTCGAATGCTAGGATACGCGTAAGACGATTCTAAATTACATCATTACAATCATATTCTATTATCGAATATTTCTCGAAGATTAAACAGCATGCATGCATGCATAATTAATTATGTGCTACTTTATGTATTACTTTTAATCTTTGCCTGTATAAAGAGTTTCGTCTTAAAATTCGCTGTTACATTATAACATCAATTCAAACCTGAGAACTCGTATATTATAAAAAAATAACAATACCACTTAATCGAACCACACTACTTAATAATAAGAAATATTTAAATTTACAGATTCAACAAGCTTAAAAAATCTTAATGAATCGATGACTAACAACAGTGATGTCAAGAGCTGAAAGACTGAATAAACTATACGTGTCTCCTTATAAATTTAATGTTTTTTGTTGATATAGTTTTTGGCAGTTTGGGATTCTTGCTACCAAAACGTTTAAAAGAATGAGAACTTCTTAATTCAGCGCCGAAAAAAAGAGATAGAAATCTTGTACTGCCATGGGCGATATCTTTTCCCAGAATATTAGACTAGTACAAATTGTATTATCTAATCATTCGAGAGCAATTACCTTGCAGGCCAGCTATGGGATATTTTGCAAGCTCACATTTTGGAGCAGGCAAAGGGCCAATATTTATTGACGATCTAAGTTGTCAGGAAGACGCCGAACATTTAAACAATTGCACGTACGAAACATATGATAATTGTAACCATGATGACGATATAGCTGTTGTATGCACAGGTTTGTATGACCACAAGTTCTATTCTAGTCACATACATCGCGAGTACGCACGTCATAGCTCATTTCTTTCAATATTTATGCAAATTATTTGTTGCTGTTCTTTTTTGGTTTTACGCCGATTTTAACAAATGTGTCTTCATGGTTCGGCGGTCAGCTTATCTGGCCTGCTTCCCGGGTATTAAGCCAGTCAATTACTCAACAACGCTGTGGGTTGGAATCCTGACATGTACTTTTGATTCTTTCATGTAAGGAAGCTATCCAGCTATCTCACGAAACGTTGTTTATTCTAATTAGATGCCGTTTCTTGCCTCAAATACATGGAAGGGCACCTGAGGTCTTCCTTGACCAGTAAAGCTGGAAATTGACCATATGACCTATACAATGTTTGTTACGACGTTACGACCATAATAATGATAATAGATAAATATACCAGTAGTAACCATTTTTCGCCCGTATATCGAGCCAGTGACCCCTTGGATAGAAACCTATCTTGTCCCTGTTGAATATTCGGACGGACCATAAGATGTCCTCATCATATATCAACTATTGTACATTTTTAGCTCAAAACAACAGATCGATATTTATAGTTATACTGATGTATGAAAACGTGTGTTTGCCTAGGAAGAGGTTTCATATGAAATGTCTAAAAACGATTTTGCACTTAAATCATTATATATCCAAGATTTATTATATAAAATCATATAGAATTTAGAACAAAGTAAAAATTACTAGTAGTAGCTTTTTTAATCACATCAATTGACAATATATTTATGTAGATTGTGGTGATCCAACACCAATCAATGGCTTTATTAACTCGTCAAAGACTAATTATGGTGCTGCAGTCCATGTTTCTTGTGATAAAAGTTACATGCTGGATGGTTACAGTGATATCATATGTCAGATAAATGGAGAGTGGACTAATAAACCAAGCTGTAAATTAATTGGTAACTAGATATCATAACAAATATAAATCAGTATTTAAAATATAAATATGACACATAGGAGGAACTTAATATAACTTATACATTGAGTCAAGTTAAAATGAAGTTTACATTGTGCACGAATAAAATCGTGTTTTATGAACGATTACATAATGAACGTTCGAAGTTTTACAATGTTTTGTAATCATAGAAAAATAAATATTTAGTCATATAAATATACTTTGTTATCACGGCTGTAACCGTTTTCTTTACTTTTCTGTCACATTATTCGAGTAGATATAATTCGCTTATAACCTTTTAGACTATAGCTTAACGTATTCATTTTAATATGATTTAATTGTGGTTTTTGAGTTTATATTCTTTTTGTTATATATAACTTTACTAATAAGGTTTTATTGTATCAATAATTAGATTGCGGTGATCCAACACCTGACAATGGGAAAGTTAACACGACAGAAACTACAAACGGAACAGTTGCTCTGATATCATGTGACAATGGTTATACATTATCAGGTCAAGCAGTTATATCATGTCAGTCAAATGGAACTTGGACACAAAACCCAGCCTGTGACATCGTTGGTAGAAATCTCATGTTATATAGAAACATTGTCTATGGTCTTTAACTTTACAGTGGTACACTTCGTATCTCAAAATCAGTATTAAAAATATCAATGTGTTTTTATTTCATTCTGATAGCTATGAAATATGCTTTATTATATGTAAACATAGGTTTTAATATATTCTATAACGTGGGATTACACAATTATATTGTTTTTGTCTATTTAAGAAATGCATGGCGCTTAAATCGGGTATATTTTATTAACTATAATATATGAAAGCAGAAAATGCATAAATAAATGCATAAACTTCTTAATGGGTCTTCATTAGCTTAAACGGTAAGGATCTGCATTATAAAGCCTACATTGATACTTTTCAAATATTTATGTGTTTAGTTGATTAACGTAATGTTATTATTGATTATTTTAATAATTGTTAAACACATTTTAAGATTGTAAAGTACCAAAGCCAAATAATGCCAATGTGACATTAATTGGAAACAGAACTACATTTGGTGAATCAGCGAGTATAAGTTGTTGGACAGGTTATAACCCAAAGGTTAATTCCAACGTTATGTGTCTATTCAATGGCACATGGGAAAAGTGGGCCGAGTGCGAAATTGTAGGTAAGAAACTAAAGAATTTTAAATTTAAATGTTATTCTAGAATTCCAATGAGCAGTCTTGAAGTAAATTAACCCTTGATACATGCAATCTTAAACTTTTGATCGGCTAAGTTTTAAATAAAATTATTCAAAAAAGAAAGTTTTCATAACCCTTTTTCAGTTTTTCAACTTTGTTTCTTCATTTGTCATACATATTTTAAAACTATTGAATATTTGTATTGCCAATTATTTACCTTCTACTTGTTCACTCTTTGCAAAAATTTATATTCATTAAAACGTAACGAAAATATTTTGCAAAAATAGTTTTGATTTTTATAAATATTTCTAACCAGATTGTGGTAATCCTGTTCCTGACAAGGGCTCTGCAAATAGTACAAATACAACATATAATACAGTGTTAGAGATAACATGTGAGTCTGGATATAACCTTACAGGATCATCAGTCATCAAATGCCAAGAAAATGAAACATGGACAGATTATCCAGTATGCGATACATCAGGTAAAACATTGATGATTATCAAATTCATCCGTTAATTTTTATTTATGCATATATACTAATTCATAATTAAAAACGATGAAATGATGAAAGGATGTAAACGTTATCTACCATTTTTAGATTGTGGACAGTTCGCAGTAGTGAATGGTGAAGTGAACACATCACTTGGTACAAGTATTGGATCATTGGCTACTGTCAAGTGTGATGATGGTTATGATTTACAAGGTTCTTCAGAAATTATTTGTACAACAACTGGATGGAACGAAACAGTATCATGTCAAATACAAGGTACATGTTTACATCTCACTATTCAATGGAAAAAAGCAGCTTTATATGAATAAAAACATTTTCTCTGTATGTGATTTGCTAAAACATGTATACAATCCATAACAAATTTATATCTTTCTCTTCTTGTGACTCGTGCAAACAGATGCAATAAAATTCATGATAGCATATGTATAAAAGTTACGAGATTTTGATATAAGCCTTTTACATAAGGTATGTGTAAACATGTAAACACATTTTAAAATGTTCTTTGCTTAGTGTTTGGACTTTTCGTTAAATGATACGTCTTTTTGTAAACTGGAAAAAGAGTAATATTTTTCTGTAATCAATCATTGATGTTTACCTTTAATGAAGTAACGCCTGTGCTATTATATTTGTAAATTTTAATCAATGGCTTAAATATAGTTATGTTTCATAATGCTGACTATTAATTCCTTTAACAATATATTAAAGTATGCGATGATCCTTCCCCGGACAACGGAAAAATAACTGACACTGATGGAGAGGACGAGTTTGTTTTTGGCAATTATGTAAAGATAGAATGTAAGACCGGGTACAACATAGAAGGTGACAGTGTTATCACGTGTATACACGGAGGGAATTGGAGTGCATCGCCGAAATGCCATTTAATTGGTAAATTTTTGTTTACCAAATGTTGTAATGTTCAGAAAATGCTAGTTATCGAGTCAAATATTTGTTAAAATGATAGATATCAGGCATTTGTGAAACAGTGAATATGATAAAAGCTCATCGTTAAAATAATCTCAATAAGTTTTTAGGAGAACAAAAACATGTATAAATGACAGCATTTTATTATCCTTGTGAATTAACTTTATACATTATCTTATAATAGTTTGTGAAAAGCATACTGTGCCTCTTCATGGTACTATGGATGATTCTGCCGGTAATGAATACAACTCTGCAGTGACATTTACCTGTAATGAGGGCTATCTTTTGGTTGGTGAAAAAACTAGTACTTGTGGAGACGATGGTGATTGGAGTAGTGAGCCACCAACTTGCGAGAAAAAATGTGAGGATATTTGTCAATTCCATTATTTGCAATGGTTTCCATTAATTTTATTATTTAATATTCCCTATCATACAAATATAGTCTTTTAGGGAAATATCTATCATATTCCAGTCAATAATATGACAAATCAGGTTTGTTGTGACCTTAAAATATTAAAAAACCTACATGAGTTTAAATGTTTATTCCTGAGAAAAGAACACACAAAAAACAAATGATTTATTTGCAAATGTCTTATTATTTCTGCGAAGTGTTCACCCATAATTATTTTCTAAACGTTTTCTTGCGCTACAAACGTTTACACTTTCATATGACGTAACAAAGTCCTTTGATAGTTCTATGTAACGTTATACATTTACAGCGGACGTTGGAGGAACTTGCCTTAGTAAAGAATACTGTTTGATGGCCGATTCATTGTGTATCAACTCAGTATGTAAATGCCTTACAGGAATATATGACAGCAAATCAAAGATATGTGATAAAAGTAAGCTCGTTTATAAGGATAGAAGTATTTTACTTAACGGATATATCGGGTGTATATGGTATATATATACTCGCATATTTAGATATTTTAACATTTCAACATAGCAAAGGCATATACTCATAATATATTGGTGCCTTATCATGTCCGTAATATTCATCAAGAGATATAATTCCATTAACCACATTAAAGTATTAAGCAATAATGAACGATGTTCATTTATCTAAACTTATACAAATATGGGCTTTTAAGTAAATACTAAATGATATTTACCAATTAGAAAATCCGTGTCGATATATCTTTTATTTCCAAACCTTTTTAAAAAATCATATAAATATTATAATGGCTTATCAAATCTAATTGTGAATACGAAAAAAATCAACATTTTTAAAATTTCAAACCCAAAATCCGACGAATTCGTAATATTCAAACATAAACATCAGGTCTATAATAGGTCTTTTTGACATTCCTTTTAATATGCTTTGCGCCAAAATTTCTTTGTAATTAAGTTAATGCATCGGACTTGACTTCAAATCATATTCTATTGTCATTTGATGTTTTTATTGTTTCCTTTTAGTATAATTTTTTCTCATTGGAAAAAAAATGCAAAAAACTAGGAATATACGTGTTACATCTGATGCTTTCGAAAAAGTAAGAATAGTCCGATATCGACCTTTTGTTCGTTTATTTGTTTTTTTTACTCTTGGATTTTTTTATTGTTAATGTTTTTTGTTACTGTTTATTGAGTAAAAAACAGTGTATACATTTTGATAATTACCATTCGAAGAAATGTATTTCAAAGTTACGTATAGTAATTGAAGATTATTAATCATAATTTATATTTCAAAGTGCCACTGTTACCTTACGGGACTGATGAAGGAGATCACTTTATATCAAACACTGATGTTTGTGGACCTGATATATCTTTCCTACCCGGAATGCCTGTGTCTGGTTCAATGCGAAAACATTTGTTTGTAAGTATACAATAGACGTACTGACATTATTAGACAAAAGGAAACATTCTGTACAGTATATTGTAAGCAAAAGAATAGAAATACTGATTATTGTTTTTAAAAGATATAGCGTATTCTATTTTTTAACCATAATCATTTCGCAAAGAAAGAAATATAAAATGATCCAATGATTTAAAACTTTGCAATTTGATATGAGATAAAAAGGAAACTACGAAATGTGTTCAATGTATTATGAAACACAATCAAAACAGGTAATAAGATCTTAAAGCTTACAAAAACCCGTATAAAAAGATTTATTCATGTTAAGTTGTGTATCATACAAATGCCCATCTCATTTGAGTTGAAAATTAAATATGATTAGACCAAAAAAAATATTTAGTTGAGGGCAGTATTACTTGTGAAGCAAAACATGTCCTAGAGAAACATTGTGAAACACGTTATTAACAAAAATATTGGACATAATGTTTCTACTGTTACTGTGCATCGCATTCAACATGGTAAAGGTGTTATTCGAAATAACATACTAAAACAGATAAAAGTGGTTCCTTTGTTAAACGTCGCACAGCACCTTCTGCTGACGTCGTATGTAAATTACATAATATTATTATGTTGTAAATTCTCCTACCCAAAGAGAAATGGAAGCTAAGTGTGGGGTATGTCTACGTACTGTCAACAGAGCAAATCTAAAAGCAAAACTCAGGAAAACAGCCGTGTTCATAGACTTAGTGATGCACATATTTAAAAACGACGTTCTCGATCATGGCGTCTATATCTCTGTCATAACTGTCGAGAATGTAAAAATGTTGTCACTACAGATGAGGCTGTGTCTTTTATCGCCTGTATTCAAGGTCGACGTCGTGTTAGCTACGTTTGAACTAATGAGTAGACCTAAACGAACTACAGTTTGTAAAACGAGGTGCATTAGCAAAGCGCAGAGATGCAGCTCCCATGAGCTTTGGTATATAGGGTATACTGAAACGTACGCTACAGAAGCGTAAGATGTATACCATGCCCGGTCTTACAAAGGCTCTTCTCAAAGACGAATGGAGTAAACTTAAGCAGTCATGCATGAACCGGCCTTATAAAGCTTACCAAAAACGTGTAGAATGATTTACAATTGTCATGGATCCTAGATTGAGTATATTTTGCAATAAAACACATATGAGTAAATAAATAAGGCAAGTTTTAAAACTCTTTCTTAATGAATTGAACACCTCTCGTAATGTTTGTATTGAGTTACTGTAGGTGTCATCACAGGCGGGCCTGTATTTTAAAGTTTAGTTTTGCTTCTATTTGATTCATTGATAATTAATAGTATATGTTGTTGTGTTATTTTAGAAGGGATAAGGTTAGATTCATGCAGTTTAGATCCAGAATAAGTTTTACAAAATAATACATCTTTAACGATGGATATTTGATAGTTTATTGTTTAAAGTAAATTTTCAGGATTATGCATTGCTGTTTTTTAGGTATGTTCCTATGGCTTTGTAAGCTTTGACAACAAGTATACAAACCCGACCCCGCCAGAAAATACAAACAGCATTGTGACAAACGGCGAGGAAACCATCATAGCACCATTTTATGGTCCCATTGATAAAAGAACATCAGGCCCTGTTTACTTTAGATCATATGATATCTTGAACTCGTATGACAAAATGAAAGAGGATGAAGAATTGATATCTTACATAGAGAATATTGTGATAAAGTTTGGGGATAGGGAAACATTTGATGCCAGCTTTGTAATGATAGCTACCTGGCATGAAGCTAGAACAACAGTTGCAGGATTTGATTCTACAAAGGTGCGTGCATTTTTATATATGTTTTAGGGTATAGTTTCGAACTAATACGTGAATTAGAATAGATGTCTCCCGCATTTTCATACTGATTGATTGCATCATTTACTGACTTATATGTCAAATTTGACTAAGTCATTGTATAAATATCGACCTGTGTCGTACGACGCATTACTCACCCCAAATGAGGGTGAAAATGACTCCGACATTAAGAAGTCCGTGTAGAGGCGACGATTTTATTTTATAAAACGCAATATATCTTTTCAAGTGATAAAAATCGTTTCTTGCTTCCAAGGGATCTTTGTATCCCAGATTTTAATATTGCAAGTGCAATTGATAGTTCGACTGTGATACTATTTATTCAAATATTCAAAACTACTTTCACTTTCGGTTTCATTTTAAACTAACAATGGACGAAATACTATCACACGTGTTGAACGAAATTGGGTTTGTAAAACCACTAAAGGATTGACAGAAGGAGTGTTTGATGCATGTTTTGGGTAAAACTGATGTAAAACTATTCTGCCAACAGGGTATGAAAAAAGTTTAATCTCTCGAGTGGCCCCGTTTGCGTTATGTTCTATCACTTCCGTGTTAAAGCCGCCATGTCAAAAGTAGTTCGTTTCCATCATGCTTAGAGTAGTTTAACACAGGTCAGTAAAGCCGGTGTACATAATGTGACTAAGTTACAAATATTTCATCAGAAAATATTTATGCAACTATATGAATTTTTTATATAGACGATAAAAAATCACATTGAAAAATATGTTTTTCTTTTTTTACTTGTATTGGTTTTGCATCATACCAAATAAATTCTGCCGTTATTGTATTAACATTCTTAACGAATTGAAATCTTTTCTCATTTAAGACAGTCAATGTGTGTAAAAGTGAAATGTATATTTGTGCCGTCTGCTTTAGAGATAATATTTCTTTGTTTTTGTTCTTCTATTTGATTTGTGTTCAGTTTTTATTCATTACTAGTTGATTTTATGACAAAGTCTTATCTAATCAGTCGCCACATTGCCATAACCAATTACAGATTGACAGTTCAAAATGAGGTCACGCTACATATTTTTGAATACGACCAAAATAAAAGTATAAGTGACTGGGTGAGGTTAACGTGTTGCACGACTTCAGGATAAATTATTGTCTATTTTCACATCATCTTCCTGGTCTGCCATGGTTTAACATCGATCATTTTTTTGTAGAAATCCACATTCCAAGCAGTACTAGTATCAGACGGAAAGTCAACGTACGTGTTTTATATTTATGGACATGGTTTAATGAATTGGCGACCAAATGACTCGGAGTTCGCATCAAACGTACCAATATGGGTTGGCCATAATGTTCAAAATGTTGATTCGGGATTATCATTTTCACATCCCTATTCATTCACCTCTCAAGCGCTACAACTAGACTCACAGCCTGAGGTGTCATCAACAGAAGATGGTAACAACCTCGCCTTTCTTTGTTTAATACTATAAGTATAACAGAGTCTAATAATTACCAACATGATAAAACTTATACATGAATACACATTGATTAGGCGAACTTCTGTTGTCATATTAAATGTTTTGTTTGAGTCACTAGTACACAAACGATAAACTGACACTTTTATTTCCTTTAGATGTTGCTGGACTTGTCTTTAAGCCTTTGCATCAACTCGACATGAATCATCAAAACGATGCTGTTGATTGTATTAATTGGTATAACGCCAATTATGACAACAAGAAGAACATAGATTATCTTGCAAGTCTTATGCCAGAATGTCCATGTGATATATGGCTCTCTCGTTTCGACCCTTGGTTTTGGAGAATAGGCTTACAAAGATGGCGGCGGGATGTGAATCATATCTGTGTTGATATGCTTCATGCTGGAAATTTTAGACAGTATGGAAAAGTAAGTTGTGAAGAAGGATAAATTGAACAACTGACGGTATTATTATATCAAATACTTAATAGCAACGCAATATCAGTATTTTTATAAAGTATAAAAACGTCTGACATATTACATACTGTGTTATGTATAATAATTACTTTTATAATCTTATATTATACAAAATTCATTTTCAGTCGTGTTGTTACGACGTTAAGACATGGCTTTGGGTATATGAACGTCCCTTTGCAGGAGGATTTCAACTTTACCACCCACGCTATCCATTACAACATATTTTGAATGATGTAATCTACAAGACGAAATGTTGTGTTTCCTCAAATCATTGCAACTTTTTCTATGAGCTTAGACCAACTGGGTCGTGCTATGCGTCCTCTCCATATGACTTTGGTATGTATGTATGTTTGTTTGTTTGTTTGTTTGTTTAATTTTACGCCTTTTTCCAACAGTATTTCAGTCATATAGGCGGGTAGTTTCCTAACCATCGTTCCTGGAGAATTACACCAGTACTAGACTACCTTCCTCCGCGCTAAACTACCAAAGCATCTCCCGGGGATGCATGTATGTATATATGTATGTATGTAAGTATGTATGTATCTATGTATGTGTGTATGTGTGTATATATGAATGTATGTACGTGGTTGCGTGCGTGTTCGTGTTTTCGTACGACTATCATTTTTATATGTTTCTGTTTACATAATGAAATGAAAACACACATGTGAAGATATATATTACAATTCAATCTGCATTCTTTCATGACAATTTAGAAAATGTTTAAAAGGGAAGGCAATGTCTAAGGACCTGGTTGCTTGAACATTGCATACATTATAAGCATATAGTAACAGTTTCGTGTCCCATAAATAACAAAGCGTTTTTATTATTTTAGGTACATTTTGGGGTGATCCACACTTTGTAACTTTAGATAGAAAGAGTTTTACATTCAACGGTCTTGGCGAGTATACGTTATTACATGTTGACACCGATAACTTTACCCTCGACATTCAAGCAAGAACTGAAAGGGCACTTCAAAAGAATGGTAAACTATCAGATGCAACAGTCTTTAGCGCATTTGCCGTGAAAGAATCCTCAAATGCTTCCCTCCATGTTGAGCTTAATAAAGCGAAAACAGGTAATGTTTCTCATCATGTTTATATGACACAGCTAATGCTATTTCAATATATCAACATTATGTTACAAAATTTTATTATAGCGTTCGTTTATGGTCTACATTTCAATTTTCATAGATTAAAGAGTGAGTTAAAAGAGTGAATTCTAGTCTATTTTGATTCACAATAAACTTACAACAAATTGAAAGTTAAATAAAGCTATTGTATCCTTTTGAAAATGTTACTTTGCTTCTTTATATATACTGAACTCAAAAGTGATATAAAATTTTGACCACAACAGGGGATATATATAAACTAGCAAAAACATTTTTTCTATATATATAAAGGTCACGGTATTAACTTCTTTATGCTATTAACAGCTGTAATAAGAATAATAAACAATATAAAAAACTAGAAAAAGGCTTACATAGTTGAAACAATGGAGCCAACAATATTCTATGAGAATTAAAGTCTCGGTATGATCTTGTCCGTTCAACACTATTTCTATGATAGGAATGGAGGAATGGCCCATTATTTAGATTAAGAAAGGAAAAATAATCTGAAAACTTTCCAATTAACTTATAAAGACTGCAAGTTTTTAAACATCTAAATGAATTTTGGCGTTATATATCGTTTTTTTTTATCGACACATTTTCTAACATTTACATTTTCAGATTTCGTTCAACCTGGGTTCAGTCTCATGTGGCTACAATTTGTCAAATTGACTTATTTAATATTACCCGACACTAAAAATATTGAAAATTTGTAAAAGAACTTAAACATCATTTACAAACAGGGATTTTTTTGGCAACTTAAAGATCGATTCCCAAAAGGGTAGTAACTAGAATATATCTGTTATTTTTTTATTAGTTTTGATATACATGAACAGAATAAAACGTTCCGGAACAAACTATCATGTATTATTTTACTGTTTTTTTTACATAGGATTTTAACCACTTTAGCAAATAGCTTGTACATTTGTCATTAACGTCTTAGGGTATATGCAGCCATTTGGGGTATTTTGTTAAATTCTAACAATAATTCTTTCATCAAATCTATACTTGTATAAACTACGTAAATCTTTATATTCATTTTTGATTCGAATTAAAGTTTCAGAAAACGTTACACACTATGTAATCTAAATGATTACATGCTAACAAACACATACCAATTAATAATTACACAGCTGTTTACCGAGTGGCTGTTTTATGCTTTGCAGCATGAACGATTTACACGTAATATTATTGAAGAGAAATCAATCAACGTATAGGTCGTTAACGTACATTGCTAGTAAATAAAAATGTATAGCTTAATATTTCGAAAGTTGCTACTGATGAGTATAGGCCACAGCGCACGAGCAATCTGATTTATCCGATCTTAAACTTTACGCTATTTGCGGTAGAATGAGCACTTTATTTTGATGTTTCTGTTAAAAAAAGTAAATAAAATAACATTAAATTTGATTGTCATAAGAAACTGGTGTAGAATAAGCAAAAAAAGTTTTTTTTTAAAACAAGAATTGAGGTTTATTAATAATTGATATGTTTGAACAAATTGCGATTATTCGTATTGAATAGGTCATGCAAAAAAAACTTTTTTATTATTATTCAACAGAAATGACCATAATTTTAATAGATACTTCCAATTTCTTATGAGATTCAAAAGGAGACCTAGAATTTTTAACAAAATCGGCTGATGGCTGCCGGGTTGTGACAAAGTTAAAAATAATTGACTTTTGACTAAGAATTATGCATTTGTATAAAAATGATTACGTGACACTTATTCATTATATAATTTATCTATGTCAAAACGATTTCCAAATTGATAATTATATAACAGTGAGATAGACGTTTTGCCAATTATACCTTTATATACTTGTATATGTAAGCTAACGGTATCCTTTCAGCTATATATTAGAACATTTTTCCAAATAAATAAAAGTACAATGTTATAGATAATTACATTGTCTAAAAGCAATCATTTACAACCATGCCCATGTGACATGCTTAAGAAAAGAAAAATTGTATATAGAATGTGTATTATGCCTAACACTCGCCAATATACCTTTTTTAAATCAATTAATGCAAAATGCATGTATCCATTAACGTTATGTTCGTCCAATCCTCGTTAAAACATTATATTGAATTATTCTTTATTAGGTATGATTATTTACGCAAACAAAGCTGACATTACTAGCCAGTTCTATGCAAATACTGATCCAGAAAATCCATTTGTTTATATTACTGAGGAACCGTCCGGAGGAGGGACTTTGATTATTTCAAAAAGGGATGATACTCTTAGCGTTTTATTTCCAACAAGTGGTAAACATTTTGAGTATTTTATTTGACAAATCCTTCTTTTGTTTATATCTCTGAACCGTCCAGTGGTACAGAAATACGCTTCATTTCCAATGATTTGTAATTATTTGAGCTTTTCATTGATAGTTGGTTTGACAAAACCGTGCAGTGCCTGTTTTCTGACAGTTGTACATTTTTATAGATATGCCATTTGTTTTGATACATAAACCAAAGTTAATGTTAAAAACATGAATTCAAAGCATTTGTTTTAGGCGAGCTGCCATGTTGTTTATGCCATTGAAATTATGTTTCTTGTTGATGAATTTAAATTGCAGGTATCTCTCTTAATATATCCGTGAGCGTGGAAATGCTTTCTTTAAACACCGGGGTGCCAAAGGTATTACAAGGGCTGACGACTGGATTGTTGGGAAACTATGATGGTAATCCCGAGAATGACTTTACAATGCCAAATGGAACTGTCCTCCAAGGAAATCTTACGGAACGAGAGGTTTTTGATTACGGAAAGACATGTATGTCCTAAATAAGTACAAAACAGTGTAGTCATTGCACATAAGATTTACATTGTACTCGCTTAGTTATAATCAAAACGATTGTCTATTTGGAAATATTTTGACGTCCTTACTCTTCAAAGAAGCTTTTACAAACTAAAACTTGCGATGCTACGTGTTGTTCAGCACTTTAAACAGTTGCCATATAGCTAGTCTCGTTGCTGGAATATTTCCTTGATTTTCCGTAGTCTTGAGTCTTGAGAATAAAAATACTAAGTCGTTGCATGGGAGAGTTATAAATCTTCCATTGCTAGCTCGTGAACCCCATTGTCATATGACTTTTTCTTTAGCAAAATGTAATTTATACATAATATGGTGTAAATCTATTATTTGAACATGTTTTATTAAAGAAATTGTAAAAGCATATTAGACTTACTTTATTTATATTTATGATTCAAGCCATTTTTTTAATTTAAGGGTCGATCAATTCAAATGATTCTGCATTTATTTATGAAGACGGCCAGTCGCATTTTGATTTCCATAATGACTCGTATATTCCACGGTTTCTTGATGAAGCTGATCCTGACAAAATATTGGAAGCGGAAAAAGCTTGTAACGGCTCACAAAATATCGAATGTATTTTCGACCTCGTATTTACTGAGAAAATGGAAATAGCTAATCAAACAAGCATCATCAGAGGGGACTCAGACTCTACTACAGCTGAACTCGGTATTGTAATCGATTTTCTATTTTTACTTTCATTGTATTGATAAATGACTATTTACTATATGTATATAAAAGGTATCTCCATAATGTTATGCGAAAGCAGTACATATTTCAAGTTCTTAATAAGCTTTTCTTTTTATTAAACGTAAATATAATTCCAGAAATTACAGTACCAACACTTTCTGGATGTGAGGACATATATGCTACGAAAGGTCAAAATGTAAACTGCCGCATAGATTTTAATTCTGGTGATGAAGTCTACTTCATAGAAAACAGTGTTGATGCAAAGATAAATATTTCATCTTCATCAGTCACATACTTCCAAAAAAGCGATGACCCTGTGAAGATTCGGTATGTATTATGCAAAGCATAAGTAGGTTATTGATACATTATGAATACATGTATGTATTTTCTGCTATTTAACTATTATGAGTATTAATTATTTCGTTAATTGTGTAGGGCATTTTACAATGTAACACCAAATAATATAAACTCCAGAACTTATACAAACAATATTGTTTCACACATTTCATAAACACTTTCTTATAACGCAGCATCGCAACGAAAAACAAACATGGTCGCTCATCACCAAGTTTCGTGTTAAATATCGTTCTTTGTACACTGTGTAATGGTCATGGCGTGTGCAGCAATAAAGCACGTGAGGATAAATTTGGTGTAGACAATTTTAAATATGCCAAATGTATTTGTGAGCCGGAATATCAAGGTGAGATTTTTTGTAGTGGAAAATATAATCTAGCCACAAACAAAAATTGTAAAATATAATTTCTGTAACAATTTGCCCTGACATATTCAAACTAATCATCTTGTTATTTTGTAACCTTCATGATCTTTTTTATTTAATAAAACTATCATTGTGCTTTTATAAATGGTTTAGTCTTCTTATTACTTAAAGCACCACTAACTTAACAACAGTTACCATTGTCTGAATTATTTCACAGGAGACGATTGTGAGAATGATTTTGACGGATGCGCAGCAAATCCATGTTCACTACAAAGAACTTGTCAGTCTCTTACAGCTGACGAGCAGAAAAAACAAAATAGGACATATACTTGTGGACCGTGCCCAAAAGGTTATACAGCAGATACCGAATACGAATGCAAAGGTACCTTTTGTATTTATCATTAAGTGTCGCACTTACATTTAAGCAATTTATAAACATATATATTTTCATGACTTTCAACAAATGTGACTATTACATTTATTGATAACAAAACGTTTTCTCATTATTGAAAGAATCTCAACGGGATTCATATAGAAAAGACGAGGATTTATTCACTGTTTCTCTTAACAACCTTTGTGGATTTTTAGTGTGTTGATACGCCTTGGAGCAGACTCTGATAAACACTAGGGCAAAAACTAGTGTGTGCCTTCCCCTCATTTAACCGTTATTCATTGGGGTAAAGTTAGTGCAAAAAAACAAAGGTGTCATTCTTTGATGATAATACCTGTCTTTTTATTGTTGTTTTAGGACAGGAGGTTGAAAGGGTTATAGCTGAAATTGAGATCTTCATATTCCTTCACCGATTGTACTGATATTGTTTACTTGTTCTTTTGTACTCTAATATTTTGGCAAACAAGACACGAATTTCATTTATGTTTATGATTAATTTTATTTCAATCTCAAACATCATCATTTGAATTCTTCTCTTTAAGATGTTGACGAATGTGCAGATAATGAAGATATTTGTGATCAAGTCTGCACTAACACAGAAGGAAGTTTTGAGTGCTCGTGCAGAGGTGGTTACAAGGTGGATAGTGAAAACAAAAGCAAATGTAAAGGTACTGAAAATGAGTTCATTAACTTCGAGTACGATAGAATTAAACCATAGGCAAATGTTAAAGCAAATAATAAAATTTTTCGAGAAATAAACTTTAATATTCATTTTCAGTAATTCCTAGTTGTACCAAGTAAATTAAATAAATATATATTCATATATCATTGAACAAACAATATTTTGTGTTTGTAAACTTGACTTTATAGAGATCTGTTATCAGCAAAATATTTTAACAGTATTAAATATAACAAGACATTTTTCAGACATCAATGAATGTGACGTAGCCTTACATAATTGCACGCATGAATGTGTGAACAACGAAGGAGGATTCTCGTGTCAATGTTTTACAGGGTTCAAATTTGATTCTTCTACATGGACATGCATAGAAACTTCCGGTAAACTACTTTATATTGCCTTTTGGATTATTCAACAGCTTGAAGTTACGTTAAAAGAATAAAGAGTGTTGAGAGAGAAAAAATGGGAATGGCAATATAAGCGGAAATAGAAAAATTCACTCGGAATCCATCAATCATATAATAACATAAAATTACGTTTGTTCCTCTCAGAATCTGTCAAGTGTTGCTTGACTGGGAATGTTATACCAAAGTAGTTGCTTTAAAGAATGCGCAATCAACTATCTTATTCTTACATTATAAAATCACAAGTTTCTTCGTTCAAAATCCGTTTTTCTCATCAGTATCCAATACATTATTTGAATACAAAATACTTGCTTACAGTCCATTTACGTAAACATTGAGTTTAATTGATAATATTTGTTAAAACTAATAAATGCATTATATAGATGAGGGAAGTTGCACAAACTCAGAAAAGAAAGCCTGTATTGGCACAAGTGGCTGTAGGAAAATTGATGGAATGCCTGAATGTTTCTGTACTGACGGATTTGAACTCGACAAAACTAAAACAATTTGCAAAGGTAAATTTGACACTTCATACATTCATACAGTTGTAGCGATCACTATAAAAAGTTAAAAAATTACTCTCCATTACTAATATTTTGAATATAAAAAGTAACAACATCATTATGAAAGTCTGAAAGCCAATATCAGGAGGCGTTTTATACCCGATTTTAAAGAAACTTCTAACAGTCAATAAAGGTATAAAAAAATTTGCATTAGACATCGTACAGTCATTGAATCAATGGCTACTAGTTTTGATTATTTTACAAAATAAAATATGTTATTTCATTTTATGTCATGATTTATGTTATACTATTTTATTTTGGAACAGACCAAGCTTTAATTAACCAATTGAAATATTTTCCCTATTAAGACATAGATGAATGCTACCGAGGTGTTTGTCCACATGACTGTGTTAATACAAATGGAAGTTTTGAGTGTGTTTGTTTCACCGGATATAAGCTTTACGGTTCGACTACTTGTAAAGGTATGAAATTTGTATTTCACAATAGCTGGTAAATTTGCGTTTCGTTCGTTTTATCTGTTGTTTTTATCTCAATCATTTATTAATAAATACATCAGTTCATATGTGACATCAATGTTTTTTAATAAAGTTAATTCATGTATACAAGTCCATTCATTTAATTAAGCATGCACCATTCCCCGATTTGCATTGGCTTACAATTTAAGAACCGCATAGTTTTGTATGCAGTGTGTTGTAATTATGGAATGTTATTTAAGATGTTGATTGGAGTTATCTTTGTTTGTTTGTTTGTTTTGTATTCTTTACTAACTGCATGATAAAAATGTTAATAACCTCTTAATTGATTTTTCTAAAGTCGATATGGCTTCCATTAAATCACACACATTTATCAATTATTATATCAATTATTATTGAAGCTTGTGCCATTCCTTATTGGGGAGAAAAGTGTGCAAACAAATGTGTCTGTACAGGCCGTGGTGCAGATAGATGTGACCCAGTTAAAGGTTGTATGTGCAAACCTGGTTGGCAGGGAGAAAAATGTGATAATGACATTAATGAATGTGTTGAAACAGTTGATCAATGTGACGATCCATTGAAAACATGTGTCAATAGTCTAGGTTCTTACACATGCTCTTGTCGCTCTGGATATCAACTGACAGATGAACAAAAATGTGAAGGTATGTTTAACGTAAGATATTTGAAAGAAAAGCATTTGTAGACACAGTAATTTTATAACACTGACTAGTATATTAAATAGTATATGAAAATGAAGCACTGTCTTTTATGACAAGCTTTTTTACAATTGTTTCTGCCTTAACCCATTTAACTATTATATTTTAAAATTTCAAAATCCAAATATCCTATATAGACAAGACAAGAGTCTAAATTTTAGAACTTTTTCTTATTTCATAGTAGTGCAACTACTATCTGCAGTTCAACTACTTTCTACAAAACATTGTTTGTGACGATTACTGCATGAAATTTACCAAAAAAAAAAACGTTTATTTTGCTAGTAATTTAAGGGCCTCTACATGGCTATATTATGAAATAAGTAATTTGTTTGCTTATAGACATAGACGAATGCACTGATCCGCAGCTCAATGATTGTGAGCAGAATTGTACCAACACTGTGGGAAGTTATTCCTGCAAATGCAGAGACGGATATACAAGGCTAAATGGAACATCCTGCACAGGTATTCTACAGAATTTACGCTGAAAGGATTTGAATTGTATCATTAGTCTAATCAATTATTATTGACTCAAGAAATTCATTAAAGAGTAGCAGAAAAGGAAACTGACTTTTACAATATTTTCAATTCATTCGTCATGCTAACAAGGCCTTTAATTAGTTTTTTTTTTCTCAGCAAACATGTAAAACAACCAGGTCAAAATCGAAAATGTCTCCGTTATGTCCTAAGGTTATACGTAATATGATGTAGTTTGTATATACAATACAATTATTTGATTTACTCGGACAAGAGAAAATATTTATGAAGAAAATGATTATTATTGGATTGCGTGAAATATCTGTTATCTACAGTATATTTCTGTATAAAATATGATAAATAATTAAATTGATAAATGAACCATTAAGCGAACTTTAAAGAACAGCAATTGAAACAGAAAAACACAAATGTTTCTAAAGACATCCTGTTTTGCCTTCGATTTGATCTCCGGACCACTTGCTAACAAGCAGATAAAGGCATCACCCACCTAGACTTTTGAGCCAAACAATTAATTTCCTGGCGCATTTGTCTTTTATTGTAATTAAGACACTTTTTTTAGAATTAAAGTTAGGGTTGTGCTGACACAGGTTATATTATTTGTCTAATTATTACTGCGTTACGATACATATTTGAGTGGAGAAAAAATTGATCCTTGTTATAATCATGTTATAGTTCAATATGGGCATATTTCCTATATATATTAATATTGTTTATATTGTAGATGTAGACGAATGTGCATTGGGTTTGGACAAGTGTGAGCAAAGATGTATAAATAATCCGGGTTTTTATTCATGCTTCTGTCATTTTGGGTACTCTCTCAATGATGACAGACGTACTTGTGCTAAATGTAATTGCCGTTTTTATTCACAATATATCTACATTTCAAACAAAGGAAATACTGGACATCTTTTGTTTTCTGTTGTTGTTTTTTTACAGACATTATATCGGAGCTTATATTTATGTTTCGTATATGTTTAATGCATTATTTATTGATTAGATTGTCTTATTTGTACTAGTGTAAAGACATTTTGATAGTAAAATACTATGTACAATTACTTTTTAATACTATCAATATGAAGGAGTCAAAACTCAAAAATTGTTCTTGTTGTTGCTGTTGTCAGATCCATATCTGTCTGCATAATAGTTGCATTTAAAATATAAACTGTTTGATAAAATTGCCTAGACGGTTTTATAAGTAACAATGATTATTTAGAACGAGATATTATTTAAACATGTTTAGTTATTCATATTTTGAGTTATATAAAAATTCGTTTGTTTATCAAATAAAGTTTTACGTTCTCATAATATTTCCAGTGTCTGATCCATGCTTGAGTATCAATAACCTGACATGCTCACATTTCTGTGTGTTGGCAAGTGAAGATGCATCGTGTGCTTGTATGAAAGGTTTCAATCTGGATTCTGATAACGAAACGTGTTCAGGTACAACACTTACATATGTAATTATTATAATACAATGTTAAGCAATACAATTGAATTAAGATGCCAATGCCGAGTATATCATGAAAAACCGACGCGCACTCATTTGACGATATATTTGTACTACATTGGTGTGTCTTCTTTACCAGATATTGCACAACGTTCCGGCTGTCATCATCTTATTTACCTCCGCCTTTCACTTGCTCCTTTGGGGAAAACAGTTTCAAAGTGCTGGGTTTTCTAATGAAGTTGTCCTAACAATCTTCGTCTTTATAAATTGATTCGTTTTGAAAGTTGTTATAGGTATATACTGAATCATAAAATCATCGGCTAGCGCTACAAGTCATATTTAGTTAAAGCATACTGTACCTCTTGTATATACCATGAGTGACATGAATAATAAATAATATACAAATAATATATATATATATATATATATATATAAACACACACACTAGGCAAGTGGTTTTCAAAGTTTAACAGTATATATTATTATATTATAAACACTTTAATAAGAAAACTTAACAATTAAATATTACAAATATTTGATACATTCTCTTAAAGGTTTCTTTAACATTGAAATAAAATCATGAAAGTTGTTTCATCATTATTAGCATTATCATTTCACTTGAAATTTCAGATATAAATGAATGTGATAGTGAGGCCGACAATAAATGTCATACAAATGCTACGTGTACAAATACAGCTGGGTCGTATAATTGCGAGTGTCCAGTGGGAACACAACTTGAAAATGACGGCAGAACTTGTTCAGGTGTTTCAACTTTCTTTTTTTATTTATTAACAATTCATTAAGTAAACGTGTTATATTATTTTTAAAGTTATACAGAAAATTCGATTGCTGTATTTTTTACAAATGACCTAATAACAAAAGGCAATAAAGTAATCATTTTATACTGTTTATTTTTGAACATCTATCTGACAGTAAGACAAGTAATTACAGCTGATTTGTCACGCAGTGCAATCAAAATAACAATGGATATTACGAATTATCATTTTATACGCTAATAGAAGTAAAGATTTGTAAATAAGTCAATAAATGTGAATTCGAAATGTAAATAATATTTATAAATTTGTTTAATAATAGAATGTGATGACTATCACTATGGCAAGAATTGTGTGCATGAATGCAGCTGTCTTAATGGATATTGTAATAAAATAAAAGGTATGTGCTATTGATATTTTAACTGTTAACATAATGTTTTCATTACAAAATGATAAATTGATCTTATCGATCAATATTTTATTGATTCATTTTTTTGCGATGCACTGTATATAACCAAAATTGGCCGTGTAATTAATATGTTAACTTAACATTTATATAAATAGTTCATGCAAAACAATAATGTACGTTTTGCATAAATATTTGAATTTTCTTGTTAAAAAAATAATTTAAGACATGATATGCATTTAATTTATACACGATTTTCTTTTTTTTTTTTAATGTTTTGCACTACGTATTAAGGTTGTGTGTGTCAACACGGATGGGTTGGTGATAAATGTGACATCGATATCAACGAATGTGAAACAGGACAAATCTATTGTGCTGCCCAAAATACGATGTGTGTAAACCTTCTGGGGAGTGCTACATGCTTATGTCAAACCGGATATGAAAATAGCACTGGGAAATGTTTGGGTAATTTAATGTGTGTTTTTATGTAACCGTTATTGCAAATGCATATGATGCAAATATCGTTATTATACTGAAAAAATAATTTATTTTACTTTATTCAAAGGCAGTTTAGATAAAAAAAAAAAGAAACGTTTGTTTAACGCGCAAGCATTTCTAAACTTATGTTTCAGTGTCATAAATAAAATTCGTTATTGATTCAAAAAGAAAAATATAAAAAACTTGTTGTTATTTATCCTTCAATGATTCCAGATATCGATGAGTGTTCTGATTTACTGCTGAACTCATGTGACCAACAGTGCATGAATACAAACGGTAGCTTCACATGTAGCTGTCACAAAGGTTTTCAACTTAAAAATGGAAAATGTACAGGTAACGTCACAAACAAATAATCTATCTGAGTTTGTTGAATAAGTAAATTATCAATGATTAAAATTTTGCAAATATTCTTTTAACTGTCCAAAAATATACTATAATAACTGCAAAGTCATATTTATTTCTTATTAATTATTATGCAAGTAGTAAAGTAATCAATTATGTTGCCAAATTATTTGGAAACTAATTCTAAAATTAGTAATATTATATTTGAGTGTTCAGAATAAGATAGTCAAAATGAATTAATTATACCAGATGTCAATGAATGTACAAGTAAACATGGTTGTGGTCAAATTTGTGAAAACACCGTCGGCAGTTATTTATGTTCATGTAATGAAGGCTTCAAGCTTCAGTTGTCTGATAGAAAAACTTGTAGACGTAAGTTCTCATTTTAAATCGTGAGTATGATTTATCTTCTTGTTAACGTGCAAATTGAAATTACAAGTAACGTTAGAAGCTCGCGAAGGTCAAATTTTCTTTGTGTATTATGTCAGCTATTCAAAAACATTTCTGGAATTTAGATTAATACAAGAGTGTATCTGTTTTCTATTGGCATATCATGATTCAGATCTTACAAAAATGAAAAAAAGTAGATAACAATACAAACGCAGTTTATTACAAAATATTTATAAATATATATAATAGTTACATACATTTATTTATGTTTCAAACAAGTATGTGGAAAACAATGGATTCAACATACATCTATTTTAGAAAAATGTTTATATTCTTTTATCACATAACAACTAAACAGACGCATGATACAACTGGCAGCAAATATTGAAGTTATATAAAATTATTCCACAAAGCCATAACATCTTGAAACAGATTAAATAATAACTTTGAATCGGACAGACAAAAGAGGAAAAGGAGAAAAATACAAATTTAATTGCATAATAAATTTTTGAATATATAAATCTATTAGCTTTTTTGTTTCAAGCGGAGACGGAATGTAATGAATACGGAAGCAATACTTGTACCGCTCATGCGTCATGTTACGTAAATAATGGGACAGTAAGTTGTACATGTTCAAAAGGATTTCAACTGAGTGGAAATAGTTGCGAAGGTAATATGTTACAAAAATATAAATCTATAACAAATTATTCTTCAGCCACGAACGCAGTCTTTTTTTGTCTGGCTCTATCACCCTGTTACATATTTATTACGTTAAACATAACATTAGAACAATGCGTTTGTTTGATTGTAATGTTGAGATAAATAAATAGTACTTGAGAAGACAAAAAACAAAATTCTATCAAACATAATATAACAATATTTTGTAGTTTTTACAACGTTTTTATTAATTACATATGGCTTTTTTCGTAAGATTTAATAAGTTTTCTTACTAATCTGTAGAAAAGAATAGTTGTTTCTTGCAATAAAATATTTTTAAATTCGCTGAATTAATCTAGTCATAGCCTCGTATATATTGGTAACCAGATTTAGGAGTAATGGTACATTTGATTGCACCATGGCAAGTTTCTCTTATAAATATTTGAAAAGACAAATCTTTAATTAACCTGCATACAATATGTTTGTGGACAAATAACATGGTCAGGGAGACAGGCTCTTTCCGAGACTGAACATTATAGAAAAATAATTGGAATTATGAACGTCTCCTATCGTGTGAAATATTACGAACCGTTTGATTTGCTTTATCTTAATAAACCTGTATGATATGTTATTACAGTTTATAATAAACGTCATACAGGCGTCATACAACATGTACAAACTAAAGTTTCATCATTTATACATATTAATATTGTAAGTGATATTATAATGATACTTTGAATTCCGAATTTTAAATATGTACTTTCTTGCTTTGTTAATTACATCGAAAATAGTTAATTTAAATGTATACATCAAATCTCGTGCTAGATGTTGACGAATGCATGTCCAGTGTTCAGCCATGTGATCAACTATGCAGTAATAATGCCGGCAGTTTTGTATGCAGTTGTAAAACTGGGTTCCAGTTACAAGAAGATAAAATTACATGCAAAGGTATTGTAACAATCAAAGCTTTAAAGTGATATTACTTATTAAGTTACTTTCAAACTAATTTCAGTATATCTTAAAGATTTTTACGATGCCTTAGAAATTTTATTATGATAAGAAATATAATTTCAAATATCTAATACTGGATAGTTGTAAGCTTTCGCTTTCCTTAGTGATATTGACACTTGCGTGATTTTCCAAACCACAATATTGTGGATATATACACCAATATTAAAACCTTTATTCAAAGAGTGTGAAGCATGGAAGTTTGGCATTAACTGCCAATCAGATTGTACTTGTGACGAATCAAACTCTGAACGGTGTGACCATGCAACTGGAACGTGTGTATGTAAATCCGGTTGGGAGGGTATAAATTGTGAAGATGATGTAGATGAATGCTTAAATGACACTGCTTGTCCAACTAAGTCAGCATGTATGAACTCAGACGGGAGTTACGTGTGTGAATGTAACGACGGTTATGTAAAGACAGGAGCTAAACGGTGCGAAGGTTTGTTATAGTTGCATTCTGTATGTTTGTTCTGAAATTAAAATTTGAGCTACACCAACAAGAATAAATGTTATAAAATGCTTTGGAAGACCGATAACGTTTTAACATATGCAACAATTTGACAGTAGCACATTAATGTTAGTTGTTTTTGTTTTGTTTTTTTTTTTGTCAAAATATATTAATACCTCACGGATACCTATAATATCAAACCATTTCATGTATATCTTTAAGAATGCGATAGTCGCCATTACGGAGAGGACTGCGCACGCGAATGTACTTGCAATATTGAAAACACTGAAGATTGTAATCATGAGACAGGCTCATGTACTTGTAATCAGGTATTTTGCAAATGTTATTTGTATAAAAGTTTAACATTACATTCCTTTACATTTTATTTAAGGTACAATGTATAAATTGAATAAATTACCGTCATGCTATAAAAAATTACTCTACACTCGATAATTTGTGTGTTCAGTAAAATATATATTGACTTGATTCCATGTTTAATTGTTATTTAACAGTCAATTTCTAAAAGAGAATGTCTTTTTTATAGAGAATGCGTCTACTTGCCTTGTTTTATTTTATGAATATCTGACAAACATTTGAACTTGACATATATTTATTTTGAGGACCGTTAAGCAGTATCGAATTATTCTACTTCTTAACGTTCAGAGTCTTTTCTAAACTAACTCATGTTTCTATTGCATGCTATATGCAACTAATAAACTTTGCTTTTGTCTAATTTAGGGATGGCAGGGACTAGATTGTGTAGAAGATGTAAATGAGTGTTCAAGCAACAGCAGTATTTGTGATTTTAAGGCTAACTCAGTGTGCCAAAACAATATTGGTTCATATAAGTGCATCTGTAAAGATGGTTTTCTGGAACAAAACGGGATTTGCATTGGTAATCCACTTAATATAATCTAAATGATAACAAATTGAAAAAAATCTTAAATCGTGCAATAGATGTGAAGACATATTACAGCTTAGTTTATTGTCATCTCAAAGTATTTGTATGTCTTAATGATTTTTTGTTGTTGCAGATTTCAATGAGTGCTTAGCTAATGAGACAAATACTTGCAAACAGAAATGTTTAAATTTACCCGGTAGCTATGAATGTGCATGTTTCTCTGGTTTCCACATGTCAGGAGGAGTTTGCCAAGGTAATACTAGTATACTCGTACTGCCTCTATTATTCTATAATAATTATGTTCTAACATGCCAGTGATGTACATTTTGTATTGATTGGGCCTGCGTTTAGTAAACATTGCTCACCTTCGGTGATCTTTCCTTTCATAACGAAATAATATATGCAATTAAACATTTCTCAATTAATATTCAACTTATTTATGATGATTTTATGTATTAAAAGAAGTCTCAAAACTAGGAAATTTGATCCGTTCTTTTGAAAATATTAGTATCTGTTTTGTTAATGTCAGATTATGGTCGGTCAGGTTAATTGTCTTATCAAAATTTAGTAATTTGGCATCTTAAGTCAAAGACAATTTCGCCGTGTTCAAGCAACAAATGTAATGGAAATATAAAGACAACGTGCCTGTTAAATGAGTGCATGATTTTCCTATCGAAACGGAAAATAAATAACCAATTAATGTGATTAACTCAAACGATATTTTGCCTTATTGAACTTAAAGCTAATCTCCCACACAAAATGGGTCTATAAATATCAAGATATTTTTTAAAGTTATTGAATATTATTAGAAGTAAAATTAGCAGTTTTCACGAGATAAATGTGACCTATCGGTTGTTATGTTTCACTGGACACATATACAAACACCTATTTTATCACACACGCTAACATGTAGCGAGTGGACAGCTTTGATGCAGGCAGAAATTAAACCGGATTTCCGAGATGTCGTGAACATGGTGAAGTTCTTCTTTTTGTCTGTTTTTATAGACATATTTTTATAATATATATTGTGCAGCAATCGACTGCAGAATAAAAACCTTACTATCCGCAACCAACTGATCTACTTGCAACCATGTAACGGTTGCCTTGATCATTTAGGTCAATATTTACAAAATAAAACGTTACAACGGTTTAAAATAACGGCAGGTTAAACATTGCAAATACTTCACAAAAGTATTTATATGTCAGTTAAAACATGTATAAATAATGTAGTTCCATATAAATGTAAGACCTTGTGCTGAAATTTTATCTTTTGATAACATTTTATTTTAAAAAGCCCAAACTACAGTGTGTAGGATAGTAACTTTAAATCATATCGTGTCCAGGACCAAAATGCTCCATTTATTCCTTTTTACAGACATTGATGAATGTAAGAAGAACAACACATGTGATCAAAATTGTAATAACACATACGGAAGTTTCATCTGTTCATGTGAGACCGGATTTTATCTAAACGTAACTGATCAGACATCTTGCGTTGGTGAGTAAAACAACAACGTGTTTAACCTTAAAATATATAGAATAGAGATCCTTACTGTTTGAGTTTTAACAGTTTTAACCCTTTACCTCATATATACGCTAAACAACGCACTTTCGACCTCTCTCTTTTAGGCCTCAAATAGTACAAAAAAGTCCTATTTGGGCCCCAAACACATGTTTTCGTTTAAAAATGTTGCTTAAAAAAGTGAGCACTTTTTCGGCGCCGCCCCCTTCCAAAAGACGCGTCAGGGGGTTGCCAGAAGGGGGATGTGCCTCCTTCTGTGTGGGGGGTTTGAAGGGGGCGGCCGTCTCCCTCATCGCCAAGAAAATTTTGGACTTGTGAGAGACCCTAGGTCAATCATAAGGTAACGTGTAACCAACGCTGAAAAACCTGTGACTCTATCTGAATTCCTCGAGAAGTTGTAGCACTTTGAAATAAATTTTGATGGAAAATATCAAGGCAAAATAGTGATTTTTGGCAATTTTGAGATGTCCCCTCGTTGCCTCAATTTAAGAGTGAAATGGAGTTACACAATGCAGATTGTCAAGCACATGGTCCGCATTTGATTTATTATAATATGCATTTTCGTTTCATAACATTTGAACTTAACAAGGTTGTCAAGAAAAGGATCCACTGTTATACAATTCTCAAGAGAATTTAATAAAATATTCACAGTAATGTATATACTTTACAGCCTGTGAAGAATGGACATACGGATTTGAATGTGGACATAATTGTACTTGTAATGTGCCGAATTCTGAGAGATGTGATTCTAAAACTGGTGATTGCATATGCGCCAAGGAATGGAAGGGCTCTGAATGCACCGAAGATGTTGATGAATGTATTGACGAAGGAATATGCCAGGACAATTCATACTGTGAAAATTCTAATGGAAGTTTCGACTGTTTATGTGAAATTGGATACCAACTGACTAACGGCAACACATGCAAAGGTACGACATGAAATAACCATTTCTAGATAGCAAATATAATTGCTGAAATTATGGAAATAATTTCCCCAAATAAATATCATTATTATAGTTTTTGTTAGAGCATATGAAGTCAATATATGGTATAAAGTTAATATATGTGTTAAACAATACCTTCAGAATGCGACAATCCGTATTATGGGAAAAACTGCAGCAAGGTATGCGACTGCATCCCTGAAGGAACACTTGAGTGTAATCATGTAAATGGTAGCTGTACTTGCAGCCAGGTGAGAAATTTAATCAAAGAAAAAAAATGAAAGTTTATTATGTAGATTTTATTGGAATCATATTTAGCCATTCTTATACAAACTTCTTTTCATGCAAAAAATCAGTTTCTAAAAGTTTTCAACAAATCTAATGGCTATCCCAGACAGAAATTTAATAAGTTTACTTTGTATTCATCATGTAAACATAACAAAATGAATTCAATTAAGTTCTATACATGTTTTGCTTATATTTTTTTCAAAACTAATTATCTGTAAACACATAAGCGCCAGGTCTAATTTTAAATATTATAGAAAAATACTTCAATAAATACACGCTGCTTCCGATCTTATCCTTTTTATATCGCTTTTATATGTTTTTAAATATTTGTTCTTGTATATGATAAATAAAATCATGAAGTATCTATAAATCAACCAATACTACTTCTATGTGTGAAACGAATATGATTTAACGTATATATCCACTAAATGACAAGGTGTCTGAAAGGGTTAAATCAAAGCTTCACTTTATTTAGAAGTGAGTACAAGATACAATTGTGAACGATTCAATGCATGAGACTTTATTCCGTAACTGAATTATCCATTCATTGGTTGTTTGTTATTTGTTTTCTAAGGGCTGGACCGGCGTGTTGTGTAATGTCGACATAGACGAATGTGAACAAAATAAAACAATATGTGAATATAAGGACAATTCTACCTGCAAGAACGAAAATGGTTCATACAAGTGTTTGTGTAACGGCGGCCTTAGAGACGAGGATGATATATGCACCGGTTTTGCTTAGTTTTGCATAATATCTTAACGAATTTATTTTTTCTTGAAAAGTTATTACCTTAAACTTATTTTGTATCTATAATTATGTATACATGTAATATTATGATGATGTTTTTAGATCGGTCTAATGAAACACTTGTATTCGAATGTATTTCTGAATTTCTATATCATGCTGTTCACATTTACAGAATGCGATATCTGGAAATTTGGAGCAAATTGCGAATCAGTGTGTTCATGTGATACAACAAACACTGAGCACTGTAACCCTGTCACAGGATTATGTAGGTGTAAGCCAGGTTGGAAGGGTACTATCTGCAAGGATGATGAGAATGAATGTGAAATCGACATATTTGTCAGAGTAACTCTACTTGTAAAAATACGGTCGGAAGTTTTGGATGTGACTGTAATACAGGATATATTGAGGCAAATAAAGGAGTATGCTCTGGTATGGTTAAACTGAAACAAGAAAAAAATATTTTTAATAATACAGACATATTATTGACATAGATGAAATTTGCTTAAAAGCCAAAAGTCGTCATGTCTTGCACTGCAATAAAAGAAAAAACGCATTTACTGATCTCAAATTACTTACTGATTCGTATATCAGATTTGTGTGTATAGCGATCATATGAATAGAAATGAGAAGATGACTTTGCCGACTTTGACCTCTAACACATTGGCGCCTTAACCTGCCACGGACATTATATAATATTATGCAATAAAGCTATCTACTATCTTTTCTAAGAAGCTTTTGGAAGATAAGTGGTTCTACTCGGGTGGACATTTACGGTGTCAATGTGACTTAAATCAAACCAAAATCGGTCTCATTCATACTGTACCGCATGACAAATTTATACAAAATATGTTATTGAAACATTTTTCAGTCACTGTTCGGACACAATTATGATACGAGTAAAGAGTCATTTAAAACATAATAACATAACAATCTTTTTGTGTTATCTTTTTTCGGTTGATTTCTTTCAGTCAAATTAAATAAATGTATGTGTAATATTTGGTATTTGGTAGAATGTAGCAGCTGGTTCTTTGGAGATAATTGCAGTAAAGAATGTTCGTGTAATAAAGATAACACTGTCATATGTGATCATGTAACTGGTACTTGCACTTGTTCAAAGGTAATTTTATTACTTTTTCTTCTATATTCATATCTCAGATGATATAACTATATTCAATAAGTAAAGTTGTATTAATTTCTACAAATATAACTATACTAATTTTGCGTATGTGCATCTTACAAATACATATTTACTTTTGGCATGATATTTGCATGATATTGGCAAATTTACATTTAATCAATTGTAAAAGTTCGTGGAATTATTGTACTTAATATTTGAAAACTCACGCTTAATCCGCAAATTAAGCTATGGGAAGTTTACAATCATAAGGTTTGTTTGATACAACATGAAATATTCCTTTGTCTATAATGAATTCAAATTTTTTATTGTCCTTATTTGTAACGAAGGGATGGGCTGGTGACAAGTGTGAAAAAGATGTAGACGAATGTTTCAACAATGACAGTCTTTGTGATGAAAAGGCAAACTCTACATGCAACAATGGCATCGGTTCTTATTCATGTGTATGCAATACTGGCTTCAAAGACGATGAAAGCAACAAATGTAAAGGTAATATCCTTTGATATATTTGTTTTATTTCATAATTTTACAAAGAAACGTTAAAATAGTAGTTAAATCAATGTCACAATAAACATACTTAAAACCAAACCAAAATCGGTCTCATGCATACTTTACCGCATGACAAATATATATAAAATATGTTATTGAAACATTTTTCAGTCACTGTTCGGACACAAATTATGATACGAGTAAAGAGTCATTTAAAACATAATAACATAACAATCTTATTGTGTTACCTTTTTTCTGTTGACTTCTTTCAGTCAAATAAAATAAATGTATGTGTAATATTTTGTATTTGATAGAATGTAGCAGCTGGTTCTTTGGAGATAATTGCAGTAAAGAATGTTCGTGTAATAAAGATAACACCGACATATGTGATCATGTAACTGGTAAATGCACTTGTTCACAGGTATCTTTATTACTTTTTCTTCTGTGTTTATATCTATATAGATGATATAACTATATTCAATAAGTAAAGTTGTATCTTTTACTACAATAATTATATTAATTTTACACATACACATTTACTTTTGGCATGATATTGGCAAATTTACATTTAATCATTTGTAAAAGTTCGTGGAATTATTGTTCTTAATATTTGAAAACTCACGCTTAATCCGCAAATTAAGCTATTGGAAGTTTACAATCATAAGGTTTGTTTGATATAACATGATATTTTCCTTTGTCTATAATGAATTCAAATTGTTTTATTGGTCTTATTTGTAACGAAGGGATGGGCTGGTGACAAGTGTGAAAAAGATGTAGACGAATGTTTCAACAATGACAGTCTTTGTGATGAAAAGGCAAACTCTACCTGCAACAACATGGCTGGTTCGTATTCATGTGTATGTAATACTGGCTTCAAAGACGATGGAAGTAACAAATGTGAAGGTAATATCATCAGATCTATTTGTGTTACTTGATAAGTTTGCAAAAAGTTGAAAAGGTAGTTAAATAAATCTATGTCACGATAAACATACAATTATGCTTAAGTTATTGCAAAATTAATAGCTTTAAATTTTGATGTTATATTTTTTCTACTTATTAACTACTGCCATTGTTTATTGCAATACAGGAAACACAACAAAACTTTACTTATCATTTCTTTTGTCAAGGTTTTAGAAGGACATGTGTTTTAATATGATAAAAAAAGATATAATTATCAATAAGAATAAGTGAATATTTTCAAACTAAATTAGATAAATTGCACTTAAAATAACCAGATAATTAAAAAAAAACGGTTAATGTAGAATGTAGCAAATGGTACTTCGGGAATGAGTGTGTCACAGAGTGCACGTGTGATACAGACAACACTGAGTCGTGCGATCATGTTACTGGGAAATGCACTTGTTCAAAGGTACATGTTAATCTTTTCTGTATTTATATATCACAGATGGATATAATTATACTGAATAAGTAAAACTTTATCAGTCAAAACAAATAATATGTATTAAATGTTTGTATGTTTGTAATGACAATGACAATGTATTTATTGATATTGGCCACCGGCCCATTACAACAATATATACATCAAGATATAATTTCTTGACTGGTGTCAGTTCAGATCGATGTAAATCCTAATAATGTTTATATTAAAACACACAGAACTATTGTTGAATAATTTACCAAAATGCGTGTCGATCTTAACGAAAAACAAAACAAAAGATCTTCACTTTTGGCTATTCATTGCAAAATAAGAAAAACAATGTATGTTTGTATCTTATACGTATTGAAACTCTTTTGAAATGATTTTGTCAAATATACATTTTATCTGTTGTTAAAATTCATATGAAATTATTAAACCCAAATATCTAAAATCTTAGTACGCTAAATCCTCAAATTGAGTTTTAAAAGTTTATAACATTAAAGTTTTTTTTTGATACAACATTAAATTTTCATTTGTTTATTCACATTGAATTCGAATGCATTCATTGCCCTTATATTTACAAAGGGATGGACTGGTGACAACTGTGATATGGACGTAGATGAATGTTTCAACAATGGCAGTCTTTGTGATGTAAAGGCAAACTCTACATGCAACAACAGTGCCGGTTCGTATTCATGTGTATGCAGTACGGGTTTCAAGGACAATGGAAGTAACAAATGTGAAGGTATAGTGCGTTAATATACAAGTACATGTTCTGCATATATAAGCTTAGATTTAAAAATAAAAAAGAAGTTTAACAATAGCTAGACATTTTTATGCATATCTTATTAATCATTGTTATACAGAATACAAAACAAATATTTGCAAATCATTTTTTACATGTTTCAGTTAGACGTTTTCGTAAGAATATATTAGATAATATCATGCGATAATCAAAATTATGCCGTTCATAATTGTAGAGATTATGCAGAAAATATGGAATGTGTTTGTAAAGAAAACAAATGAATTAAGGTTCTTAAATTTCTTAAATTAAATGAATTCCTCTAACTGTTACAACAAAATCAACAAATAGTATATACTTTAGAATGTAGCAATTGGTACTTCGGGAATGAGTGTAGCACAGAGTGCACGTGCAATAGAGACAACACCGATGCATGTGACGACGTTACTGGTACTTGCTCTTGTTTAAAGGTAATCGAGTTTGTTTATTCACTTTAAATTCAATAAAATGTTTTGAATAAAGAATTTTAAAACATGGATACCCTTTTCCTAATATTTGATCATTCATACGAGGTAATTATTGGGTACATGTCAAGGCTATAGAAGAATGGAAACTTTAAGTGCCTATCTTATTGAGAATTAAAGATGAGATTATAGATGGTTGGATAGATTATCCGACGATTACGAGAAACAGAATCTTTTAATTTAGTTAGATTCAAATTTGTTAAATATTTCTGTTACTAAGGCATGGACCGGCGAGAACTGTACGATAGATGTAAATGAATGCTTAAAGAACGATAGTCTTTGTGATGGAAAAGCAAACTCTATCTGTAACAACACAATTGGTTCATATAATTGCCTATGCAATATAGGGTTCAAGGACAATGGAAATAAGTGCGAAGGTAAATTTTGTGAATTTGTAATTCTGTGTCATAGCTTACATGCGATTTATTCACCATAGTTTTTAGCTAGAAACCTATGGATCTATTCAATGTACGCATATTTGGTTTATTAACATTTCTCCTCTTTGGACTATACACAATCTGCTTGATAATATCTTTTTTTTACAAAACGTGACATTATATAAAAACGACAGATATTAAATAAAAAATAATATGTATGGAAAATATCCCATTGAATTCATTGCTAAATTATTTCCATCTGAAGAATTGCTTTTTTCCAGAATGCAGTAACTGGAACTACGGGAATGAATGTAGTTCCGAATGCACATGCAATAAAGATAACACCGACACGTGTGACCATGTTACTGGTGATTGTACATGTTTTAAGGTATTTAATAAGTTCATGTATTTCCTCATCTCTACGTTTATAAATGAATGAAATATGTTAACTTTGTACAGAATAAGCGGTTGATATGCCGCAAGAGAAAGGTAAGAAGGCGATAATCTGCCTGTAAAAAAGATTATTTCTTTGTCATGCATTAATTTCTTTAATGTGTACATTTCTATTGGTTAATGGACATTATATTCCTCTTGTTTAAAATGAGAGTCCTCTAAAAGCTCGGGCACGGAAGTGCTTTTCTTAATTGATACTAAAACCTGACGTCTCAACCTATTCTGTGTATTTACATCTGCAGAAACATGAGGATGACTCCCAAAGGACGAGTGATTTATCCAATCTGAATGTTTTACACAGACATTAATGCAACAAAATGCATAGAATTGGTTTGAAAATCATGTTGACATTGAGAACACATTTTCATGTTTCAAATAACTGATTTTAATGACTTACGTATTGCGCCATTTGTGGACTTTGGTTGCACGTGTATTTACAAAGTGCCGATTATTATTATGAGTTTTCGGCGTCGGACCGCAAATTAATTAATTTTAACGTGACGCTCGTAATCAATTCAAAAGTTCAATTTTGTTACAATTTTGTTACTATCGATAGTAGTAAGTGTATGAAACGGATATTTATCCATTAAAACAAATAAAATTGAAACAGAAAACATTTTACAATGGAGAGGACTTAATATAATGTTGCACATTTTTCTATCCAACTGACGAAGTTGAAGATATTTACATTCAAATACAAACTATTATTTTGCTTGTATCTAAGGAATGGGCAGGAGAAAACTGTGATATAGATGTAGATGAATGTTTAAACAACAAAACTCTTTGTGATATAAAGGCAAATTCTACCTGCAACAATACCAACGGTTCATATAACTGTGTATGCGATACTGGATTCGTGGACGATGGAAAAAACAAATGTGAAGGTAGATTTGTTAATTTGTATTTCTATGTCATAGCTTATGTATGCAATATTGTTGAAATAGCTTTAAATGTTTTCAGCAATGTGATTGTGTATTCGTTCATTGCGAAATATATTGTTTATACTTGCTGAACATTTCAAATATTGCTGTACCCGTGCATTTATTTCCATCTAAAGAATTGCTTTTTTCCAGAATGCAGTAGCATAATGAACGGTTTTATGAAAATGATATGTTATGGGTTTGAATAAATATATTCGTAATATTATCATGCTATAGTGATAGTTGTTGTTACGTTATGTACAAGTAACTAATTGCATCATTGATCAAAGGTAGTAAAAACTAACAAATTTATTTTCAAAAGCATAATATATATCATATTTTCTTATATTATAGAATGTAACAGTTGGCAGTTTGGACATAACTGTAGCATGGATTGCGCATGTAATAAAGATAACACCGACATTTGTAATCATGTTACTGGTGATTGCACTTGTTTAAAGGTAGGTCATAGTTTCACAAAACGTATATCTTCCATGTTTTACTTCTTATCGTCGTGAAGTTATTTAAATTCAAATCTTTAATATATTCATTATGACTGAGTGTCGTATGAAATATTACATTTCAAACCAATGAAATCTCTTTGATAAAGACATACAAATCATTCTCTTTACCAAGTCTCTACGGCAACAATGCTTTAAAGTTTAATAATGCACATTATTTAAAAATAGTTTGCGTTGCGTACAAGAAATGTTAAAAGGAATTTCAAAATTCTTAATTACTGTACAAATCCTTATATTTTATATGACTAAGGAATGGACTGGCGAGAACTGTACAGTTGATGTAGATGAATGTTTGAACAACAGCAGTCTATGCGATGGAAAGACAAACTCTACCTGCAACAACACTATCGGTTCATATATGTGCATATGCAATACAGGATTCCAGGATATCGAGAATAACAAATGTGAAGGTATACCGTGTCAATTCATATTGTTTCTGTAAAACTTTAGCTAAAATTGTTTAAGGTTGAAAATGGTAATATAATAATTTCATATCTAATATAAGGTATTCATAATTGTAAATCTTTTTTCTATCGACTTTCATTATGTTATTGTGTTATGAACATGGTTTATTATGTTAAATTTGTCTGTATATTCTAATGATGTTTTAGAATGCACTGGGAACACATATGGCAAAAACTGCTCAGAGATGTGTGGCTGCAACATAACTAATTCATTAAATGAGAACCAAGCATGTGACATAATGACTGGACAATGCAAATGTAAAGCCGGTTGGTATGGTGACAGCTGTAATGATGACGTAAATGAATGTGAAGATATAAGAAGCTGTTCGACTATTAGTGATACAACCTGTGTTAACACATTTGGTTCTTTTCTTTGTGATTGCCGAAGGGGTTTTACGAAATCGTCTGACGGAGCCTGTATAAAAGGTAAAAGTGTCAGCTACTCGTATAAAGTTTATGTAATAGTTGCTATCTCAAACTTTTTAAATTATGCAAATATTTATAAAAAAGTGATTAAACATTTTTTGTAAAATTGTTTACACAATTTGATTAAAATATAGGTCTGGAAAAGTAAAATTGTCTTTGCCTATATCAATCTAAGGTAGATTTACATTATATGCAAACTTGTTTATTTTTATGCCCCCACAAAGTGGGCAGCATAAAGCGTTGCACTTGTCCGTCCGTCCGTACGTCTGTCCGTACGTCCCGAAATCTTGTGAACGCAACTCCTCTTAAACCGGATGAACAATCTTAACGGTAGATGGTAGTAAAGTAAGGAATTTTCACTGCGACCAACTTTAACAGAATTATGGTCTTTTGTTGATTTTTTCACTATATACTATGTAGAAATTTTGTGAATGCAACTCCTCTTAAACCGGATAGCAGATTTTGCTAAAACTTCCAGGGAGGAACAACCTTAATGTGTAGATGGAAATAAAGGCGGGGATTTTTGCTGTGACCAAATTTAACAGAATGTTCGCCCTTTGTTGATTTTTTCACTATTTACCATATAAATAATTGAACATATAAATTTTACATTTGTAATTTAATTTAACATGTACATAAGGTTACCTGTAGATCATTTTAGGTATATGTACAGAAATGAAACAGTGGAATGAAAAAGTTCCACATAAAAATCTTACATACAGATATGCATGCTCTTGTTTACGAGCACATCTGCACAGTGGGGGCATACGTGTCCTTTGGACACAATTCTAGTTTATTATATTTTGTTTTGTTTTTGTAAGTTATAGACAATGGTATATTAATGTAATTGCATCACTTTAACACTGCTACTGTTACCGTTTTTCATATTTCAAGTGATGGTTTATTGGTACGAAAGTATTTTTTTTACTTACAACTCACAAAATCTAATGAAATTTCCTTTTTGTTTTCAGAGAGTTCGACGACAACTGCAGTTCCTGGTAGGTTGTTTTTCGTTAAAATATACTAAGGTTGTAAACAATGTATTTATTAAATAAATATTCATTTGTTAAAGAGGAATGTTAATTCATTATTGTTTTTAACGATGTTTCTTTGACAGCATTCATAAATTTTAATTGTAAGCATAAATTGTATTCGAAATTAGTTGTAAATATAAAAAAAGTACAAAAAAACGTTTATGTGATTAATAATTTTTGACTGTGTATTATATCATAAAAATCGCAGTAATATTATACTTACATGTTGTCTCTGTTACTTATCCAAGATCTATTTCATCATTGCAGGCAATTCGTTTAAGCATTCACTCACATTAGACTTCGACCTTCCAGCTGATACCAATTTACAAGCCGCTGACACATATAACGCAATAAAAAATGAAATACTTTCTACAGTTAGTTATTTTAGTTGAAAATCGTCTCATTTTTTCTACTCAAATGTTTCAATTCAGCAATCGTTATATTCAATATTTTGCTAAATACATTTACTTTTGTAAAGTGAAACGTGTTTAACTTAATTCAAAGTTAATTTTCTAAACGTTGTGTTAAAATAAGGATATACTGTTTTCAACTTTTATATACTTTAAAAAAAGGATCACGCATGTATGAAATATTAGTCATACAATAATGAAAAAAATCATAATATAATATAATACTTTGTGAATGATTTATATATTGTAAGTGTTTCATGTATTTACTCTTCATCTGCTTCAGCTGTTGAACTTCTACAAGACGTACATTACTGGTTTGATTGATATAATAATAAATGATATAAGGTAATTTTGCAATGATATAGATGTATTTAACAAACTTGTACATCGACTGTCTTAACAATCAGACAATCAATTAAAATATTTGAAATATTTTTTTAAAAATCTATTTCGTTTGTATTTAATATTCAAACATAATGTTAATGTAAGTTTTTATAATACATGTTTGAAATAAAATTCTATGATTTTAGTTGCCCATTTGGTTTAAATAATTTTCATTTCTTTTTCCATATTAACAAATAAAATTTTAATACATGAATTGCATCCAGGATTGAGAATATAGCTGAAAGCTTATATGAAACTCTCCCATATGGCCCATTTAACAGAAACCTATGGGGATATCCTGTTTTCTAATTTGTTTTCTGTTTGATAAAATAACAAATAAACAATAAAACGTCATTTTAATGAACTTAAATAAAAAGGTGATGCGGAATTTAGAGCTAAAGAAATTTGAAAAAGTAAAACAGTCAAATTGTCTTACTGAAAACGTTTTACCTAAGTTTGTACTAACATTCTGTATCGTCCATTTGTGGGCATTTTCTTCAGTACATCACTATACTTTTGTCTAGACTGTAGGCACCGTTCACTAGTTTAAAATATTTTATAGACACTATACGGTCTAAATTGCATTAGTATCGTCAGTATTGCATTTCAGTGTGGTGCACCCCTTTCTCTCTATATATCTTAAATAATTTTCTTGTCCTTTTGATTCTATATGTCAGCAAGATATTGTATTTGTGATTTGGATCTCATCGATTCGCTAGGTTGTTTTTGTAACAATATGAGATATACAAGCTGTTCTACTTCCCACTATTCTGTTTTGGAATTTTTTTTTACTCACGCACAACTGTTCCTTCATTGAAACAAAAGAAAGTATTGAGTTTTGATTTAGATAAATTTGATATATAATTTGGAAAATGTGCAATCTTTTAAGGAATGGAAGTATCATTGCGGATTATACTGTTGTGTACGGGGAACTCAACGAGGACGATGCTGCAAATCTAACTAAAGCTGTCCTTAATTTAGAACAGGGTACACAATTAACAGTGTATGGACAAAATGTCAGTGTTACGTCAGGTAAGAAATCTTGATAAACTACAACAAGGTACATAATTGACAGTGTATGGATAAGGAGACAATGTTTTGTGTGGAATGGTCCCTCGTCTAAGAACCACATAATGCGTTAGAAAACAGAAACGCATGTGTATGAGAAATATGAACACAAGTTTTACCAAATATCGTTGTTAATACTGTAAAAAACTTTTTCTGAATACATCTTTATATCGTAAACGAATTTTGTCTGGTGAAAAACAACATTTCTTTACGTCGAAATATATCAGTTATATATCTTATGTATAAACATACGTGTATCAATTCTACTCAGTTAAAATCAAAGCTTTTTTATTGTTTCTAAAGCGATGTATAAGGATCTGAAACCATGTGAATTGTACAATGCAACTGTCGGCAGTTGTAAACAAGGCTACCGGTGCAGAGTTGAGAACAATATTCCTATTTGCAGGTAGGTTAAATGCTATAACAATAACTTGAATTATATTTACACATATTACAGATTACACTTTCAGTTGTCATTAATGAATAACCATTATTGTTCTGTTCTCCATGTTTTTATTTGTTTCCATATCTTTTTATCTGAATAGTACGGTAATTAAAATTGTTATCTACAAATGAAATAAAGTACCGGTGGCGGCATGGCCTAGTGGTTAGCGCGTCGAACTAGTAATATAAGGATTACTGTCGCGTGGGTTTAAACTCCGTCAGGGGCAAACCGCTGTTTCCCCGAGCAAGAAATTTTACACTCATTGCTTAATACTGGTTGGTTCAAGGAAAGGATTCGAAGGTATTTCAACAAGCTTAAAGTTACAAACTCAATGGAACTGAAATAAATTAGTAAAAAGGTTTTTTAAAACTATACACTGAATATAAATCAAATAGATAAGAAATCATATATTCACTTACAGACTAGAATATGAAGACAATGAGGGTAAGTAAATGTATTCTAGTAAATATAGCTTTTTGTAAATAACTTGTTTATGTTTATTGTTCGGACAATACGGGATAGATACTGGAGGTGTATATACTGTATTTACAAAAATCTGGAAACAAAGTGATCCCTCGGAAGCATTAATCACAACAACATTACAAGAGAATTGCAGACTCGGCCTGATCGAGTCCGCACATGAGGGATAATGGATACCTGCAACATCCCTCAACCCTAGCACCGGCTTGAGCGGTACTCAATTCTCAACACTTAATAGTGCCGGCATCAATGATCCCGAAAGACCAGAAAAATATAACAACACTGAAGTGAAGTACGGGAAATGTTCTACAGCTGCCACACGGCACTTGACACCTGCTGTTGTGAAGTATAAAAATCTGGAAACAAAGTGATCCCTCGGAACAAAATTACAAGAGAATTGCAGACTCGGCCTTATCGTCGCATCTTTATCTGCCATATTATATTAATTCTACATTTGTAACATAAATTGATAAGTACGTTTTTATGTTGAATCTTTGATAAACTATCAACTGATAATGAACAAAGACGATTTTCACTTAGTTTATTTTCAAGTTTCGGACAAGTATAAATTTTGATAGATACTTTTCTTTTATTAATTGTTTATAGTTTTATGTAAATATTCTGGAAATAATGATTTAATAACTTTTTTATCTCTCACTTTTTAATCAAAAGTGAACTGGTCAATTATCATTGGATTATCTGGCGCTGGAATATTTGTTGTTGTCATGGTTGCCATTACCATTGTGTTTGTGCGCCATCTGTCGAGGAAACATAAAATGAGGAAACAGGACATCCGAAGGTAACATGTATCCCTTGTTTTGTCCTATAAATCTATAAAAAATTGTAGAACTTTGTACGCTTGTGTTAAGGTATCATAACTCATAAGAATATGCAATACTTGAACAGAAAAAAATAGAGGATTATCTTGCTGAATTGGTGAAATATATTCATGTGTTGATGCTATAGTACATTTTTGTTGAGTAATATACTATTATCATTTATAAGGTCGAGACGAGCAGCCTATTATCGTGATACACATGGAAATGTCTCAGATGTGGACACGGTACATCAGTGCGACAAGGTAACAACATTGAATACTTTCTTTTATCATTTTAACACTAAGCATAAACCTATATAACCACTTGCCCCTCACCGCTGTGGGTTCGAATCCCGACAGGGACTTTGGATTCTTTCACGTGAGGAAGCTATCCAGCTAGCTTACGGAAAGTCGGTGGTTCTACTCAGGTGCCCGTTCGTGCCTGAAATAATGTACGGAAGGGCACCTGAGGTCTTCTTCCACCAGTAAAGCTGGAACGTCGCGATAAGACCTATACTGTGTCGATGTGACGTAAAACCCAAAACAAACAAACAAATAAACCTATATAAACAGATTCGAAAATACCTCACGTGTAAAGGACTGTCGTTATTTAGTATTAAGTAAAAAGAAATATGATTATATCATATATTTAAAAATCTTCATGTTCACACCTGACCTGTAGATAATTCGCATTTCGATGGATATCGGCTCTTTCACATTTCACGTTTAACACAAAATATACAAATACACATGTCTATTGCATATGTACGTATCTACTGAATTTGTCTTTATCTATTCTAAATGACTAGCTTCGGATACCTTCCCTAAAAGATGGACACCGCGTAATTGGAGGGACCTTTTAACAGGACCTGCGATGTTTAGACATGCTGAAAACGAATCTGCCGTAAGCAACAAAATCTTTGTATTGCAAATATGATAATTATTTACCATAGTTTTGTTTTATTACGACGACTTCTTTTTGAAACTGTGATGTTTTATTTGTTTACGGAACTTCAAAACATGTGTTCATATTAATATTTTCTTTGTCTTAATTGCAAGACATTTTTAAGGACGAATGATATTGAAACTATGAATATTTTTTTCTCTTAAAATATACATTTATCAATTTTTGTGCTTAACATCGTCAATTTATTAGGGTAAATTTACGTGGCATTTCACTTTTCGTTATACATAAGTTCAGATAATAGGGATTTACGACAAATGCTTGATAAATGAAATATTTTTCACTCGTTGCAGTACAACGAACCGTATTATGGATCCCATGCTAGACCAACATACAGCACTGATGACAAACATGACAACAGGTTCTAGATACAACAGCGAAAAAGGAAACATACGTGGAATAAGGACAATCATTGTTTATTTGAACTATAATTATATCTAATTTTTGTTACAAAAATTTAGCTTGCTTGCATCTTGACAAAAAGAGGTTGTTGTTGCAATTGAAACAAATTATGATGCAAGCTGGGTTAAAAAGTGTCAATTGTAACGTACTGATTTTTTTTAAACATTATACTTTTTAGGAAAGGGCAAGCATGTATCTTATAGTATTTTGCTTACGTTCTTTGGTTTTACTGTTATACTAAAATCGCTTTGGATTGTAATCATTTGTCATAACACTGACTGATAAATATTGTACTAATACACACTTTATTTCATTGTTACCCGCTAATACTTACCTTCAAATCCGTCAGTTTGGAGTTTGTTTGTTGTTTTTTTATTTAATGGAAAGGTTTGTAATCAGTACTATGATGTCGATAACAATGATAATATGATGTAAAAGGCTTGTTTTACAAAATGTGTATATTTTAATTAAAGTTTCGGGATAATGAGATTACTGAATTAAAAATATAAGATTTAATAGACAGATTGATGTGTTCGACCCAAAAATATAAATCATCATGAACTACCCCTTTTACTACAATAACCTGTTTGTATAACTATGAACAAACAAGTGTTTTGTTTGATTTTATTTTTGTTTACAAAATACTTTTCGTAAAATTGTACTTTCACAACATGTTTTTAAAGGTACTCCGTTTTAGGGTTTTAGACATAAAAGACTAGAAATATTTTTTATGAGAAATATGTACTGTTTCATTAAGATCTGACCTGGTAACTCTTGTGCATTATTTCAGATCATGTGCTCACTTTGTTTCCTCAATAAATTCTATTTAAACGACCTTAAAGATATAATCGCACTCGAGTCATAATATGAATCAATTCACCCCCCCCCCCCCAAAAAAAAAAAAACGAATTTTAATTCAATTCTGAGTATATATATATAAATATATATTCCTTGCTTTTTTCATGATTGTTCATTTCAAGTGCATACAAATGTTACATGTAAGAAATGAAGGTTTATGTTTAATGTATTTTAATCTCATGCAGTGTAGCTCCATTAAAGATACCCGAATATGTATAAATCCGTGCTTTATAAACGAATGACAGTTTAGTTCAAAACTGAATGACCTTCTCTTGAGTAAAATTGTATCTTGGATGTGTTTTAACTGGTTAATAACTTTTAACCAATAAACACTGCTTTGCGACTACAAGTAACTTAAGGTCAATTTTTATATTCATGTACCCCCTCCGACAACATTGATAAACATAAGCAATATCATTAAAGCAATTTATTGATATTTTCCGTTTCTGTCATGTTTTATTTTCATTCCATGCTAAAATAAAATCTCAGTGAAATTGAATATTTTTGCTGGTACCGGGTTTAACACTATATAACACAGTCTGATATGCAAGTTATATTGTTGTAAACTTTCGGAGTTCATACTAAAATATCAGTTATTTTCTTTTAATTTTCACAATGATGTTAGCGTGGATATGGTGCAGAATAAAACATCCAAATAGGAAATCGGCAGCGGACATAATCTTAAATCAGATGGAAGCGTAACTGGTCTCCTTAATTTTGTCTTCTACCGAGGGGTAAATATCACATGTAGTCATGATATATGTGTCGTTTTCGAGCGGGGGAATTAACCACTCAGACCTAAGGCAATCGTGGTTAAGAAGCACAAGTCACCGCTGTTAAATGGCCAATAAACACCACTCAGACCGATATGATTCGTAAAGAAGTATCTTTTACATGCATATGTACACGAACAAAATGTAAAAATCTGGAACAAATAAATTTCACTTGTCATTGCTATTTTAAAAATTATTATACATTTATGTATACATACATATTCATACTTTTGTCGTCTTTGCTAAATGTACCAATTTTCACTTGTTAATTATAAAAATATGCGTATTAATCAAGAGTTTTATTCTTCATTTTTTTGCATTTCATTAATAATTTACACATTTCTACGTTGTCCATTGCACAATACATGCATAAATAAACATCACGTTTCAAAGAAAACTGTGTTGCTTGATTTTTATAACATAATTTAATATTTTAGATATAACAATGACAGAACATAGCTATAATTGGAATTTGTTCGAGCTGGAAAAAAACTAGTTTAAGAGGCAAAAGTCTAAACAGTTCGTCTGCTGTATAAATAAAACCTCAGGACAAACAATAAAAGAGTTGGAATTCGAATAAATCAAGAACGAAGTAGCATGTTTTTTAAAAAAAAATGGGTTTATGCAATAATAAAAATTAAACAATATCGGCTTAAACTTTTTTTAATTTTAATAAAAAGTTTAAATTGTTTTGATATTTGTTTTCAATTTAAAATTTACCATTACTTCTTTAAACCCCGGCATACGGATTTGTCAATGTTTTAAGCATCCAAAAAAAGTTTTAATAAAATAAACTTTTTTTACCGCCCGTGAAATTTTACCCCGTAAAAACATGCTCCACTACTCTTCAAATTTGTCTTTTGAACTCTTGCCAATTAATCTCATTGCGTAAAAATGTATACAGTAATCTATATCACAAATCATATCAATTGTTTTTTTCTTCCGGGTTATGTAGCAAAGTAGCCATAAAATATAAAATCATAAAGTTTTTCATATGACACATGTAAATAACAATTGGCATATGTTGAGCGCCCCGAAAATTTCAAAACAAAATAAGGTTTTAAACGGAAATTGGGTTTTTCCCAATTTTTTCATTTTGATAAAAAATCTGTTTAGCAAAAAATGGGGTTGTTTGGGTGTATTCAAAAGACAAAGAACGAGAGGAGCAAGTGTTTTTTTAAGGGGATGCGGTTTTTTTTTTTTTTTTTTTTTTTAAACAAAAAGCCCCCATTTTGGTAAGTTGTGGGAAACAAAAAATTTAAACCCTTTAAAATCCCCTGTCGAAATATTTCCCTTCCCAACTAGGGGAAACTTTATATTGTTTATTTTAAAAGATGAACCCCTTGAATAAATGGGGTTCCCCCTTTTTTACAAAACATAAGATTTAAAAATTTTTGGGGTGATTTTGATTTTAAAAAATGGGGGAAAAGCCAGTAATTTTATGATTACGGAAAAACCCCCGCGTTGTTTTTTCTTTCTTTCTTTTTCTCTTGTTTTTGTCGTTCTCATTTTGCCCGATACAGGCATGTTTTATCAATAACTTTGCTGTTACCCAATCGATTACGACGAAATGAAGCACAACTTTCTGCCTGGCTTGAAATTTACATTAATACTTGAATTTTAAAATATAAGTATATTTACAAATTTTAACAAGCAAATTTATCATGTAAAGATTTACAAAATTTTATTGTCTTTTTACATAGCTTTGCTTGCCTCTTTTCAACATAGAAATTATCATTCAGTTGGCATTTGGCCATTTTATCCCTTTATTGTGTTCCTTTTCTGTGCCGTACCCCTGCCGAGTCCCCTCAGAGCTGGTGTTGGTGTGATTACCGGCAAGATGTGTAATAATTCGGAATATCTAGCCGAATACCAATAATCATCTGACAAACAATTTGTTTTACAACGTGAGGGACGTTGCTCTTTTTCGTGATCCCTCATGAACAAAATCAATCAAACCGAGGCTGCACTGTTCATGCTTATCAAGCAGAAAGTGTAATCATTGTTTAAAAAGTAAATGTTATCATTGCATGATAAGGAGCAAGTATATGGATTGAATCCCCTCCTGCCCCAATTAAAATATATTTCGGTAATTTTATGATGATTCAGATGTCTGATGATGTAGTGGACGGGGAAATGGACGGAGCTTATTTTATCTGCTATTGCAAAACGTGTACAGCTGGATTATGGTGATCCGAATCATGATGGTTTGACAATGTAAAGCTAAGAAAGTAACTTCTGTTTTGTCGACGTATACACGAACAATGAGTATTCCGCATGTTATGATGAACACTTGGTATTGCTACTCTCAGAAAACCTGTAAATGTTTTGTCGTTTAACAAAATGTATTTTGTTGGAATACATGTTTACAATGTTAAATTGGCAAAGTCAATCCAAGAATACAACATTGAAGTTTACAGATAAATATATTCAAATGGGTAAAGATGAGCTGTTATGGTATTGCCGATCGGTTGCGAACAATTGTTTTCATGACATTATATTTTCGCTGATTTTGTTTTCTTGCCTTGACGGGACTTGAATTATTTTGGAGATAAAAGTACGATTTGATATCAGTCAATACCAATAATTTATGTGCATGATTTCAGATAAACCGCTAATTCCGTTTTTTCTATTGTGAAAATTGACCCACAACAGAAAACAGTTTCAATGATTTTCACTAAATTAGGGTTAAGAATACCAAATAAAATACGGTTTTTAACTTATTTCTGAGTGTATTTCTTTATTATCTTTTGCATATCTTTCTTTTTTAAGTACCCAAAATTTGTTTTTGTAAGAAATTAAAATTATATGTTTGGAGGCTTTTGGCGCTCAGTGAAGCCCTTTATATACGTAATGCCTAGCTTCGATTTAGCATTATGAAAGCTAAACAGTGCTTATGAATACTGGTAGAAAATCGTTCTTATTACATGGCTCATATACGCACCTCTGCCGAGGTTAAAATGACTAACAACTAATTTAAAAATAAATATTTTTCATGTAGAGGGATGATCTTTTATAAATTAAAATAATCGCACATTTTATCTACATGTACTTAAAACAACATAATTGTGTAGATTGTTGTAATTCTATTCCCGGATTTCCAATGGATATCTCTTGGCAATGGGCAGCTGAGCGATGAGCTAGGTATATTTCATTGCGTCCACAACAAATAATTTAAAATTGCATATAGGGGCACTAATGCACTCAGCTTGAAACATTTATAAGATCATATTTCACTCCCCTGACCATACCAAACAGGAACTGTCAACAATAATTATCGAAGAAGGTTAAGGTTCCATACCAAACTGCTTTGCGAAAGTCAGTTAAAGCTTAACAAGTTGTTAAGCTATGCTTTATAAATGATGCCTCAGGAGAATCCTTTTTCTAGCGTATTTTTTTTTTTTGAAAATTGCCTGCAATATTTGACTTTGGAATTCGAGCAAAATAATAATTCTATCCTGGTTTTCCTGTATTTAACAAGTACTCAACCTACAAGATATATTCCTACATGTTACAGTAAAGCAGTTTCTATAATAACACAAAATGTTTATACCACATTATTTGGAACGTTGTATCGTGGTCAGGGCACCAAGGTGTAAAGATACATTGAATCACTAAAAAAATTATGAAAACGAGCTACAAAATTAGTCTTCTATGTTAATTCTCTACCGTGTAATGAAAGATTAAAGATTCTAAAAATACCAACTCTTATGTAAAGAGGATTTAGAGTTTATAGGGGACACCATACACCCTTTACATTATTGAATAATAAAGAAGCAATCAGACATGAAATATAAATGATAACATAGCTCGAGATTATCCTTCAAAACTAAGAAAGAAATTATGTAAAAGAGATACTAGTAATAGAAAACAAATTTTCTCAGAAAGAGTTGCATCATCTTTGAATAAATAACCAGAATATATGATTCCAGCGCCAACACTAACCGGCTAGATAATTGCATGGGTGAAAATATATACACATTAATATCGGATATACGACAACCTGGGTTCCTGATCATTAGGGTGTAACCAGAAGCTGACCAGCGTGCGTCCCTAACCAGATAATATATTATTACTTTGGTATAGGCACAAGCTTCCCCTCCTAGCCTCAAATATATATATGTAGATATTCTTACTACTTTAATGGTCGTATCATAATTTCAGAAACTATATTCATCACGAAAAAACTATCATATTTACTTATATGTTAAAATCGTTTTTTATACGATAAGCTTTTGTTTCACACAAAACAATATTTTATTTCCCTATTCTATAATCTTTATGCCATTTGTTTCGATCATTTCTAGTTTTCTTACTAGCCATTTAGAATCAGCTACACCTAACGTAGATGTAGGCAGCCATGAATATTCTTTTAAATGTAAGCCTGCGTAGTCAATATCATGGAATTTGTTTTACCAATATAAACGATATGGATATGATTTCCAACCTTATTCAAAAGAAATTTAATATTACCTTCTCGGATATACAGAGACAACGATATTTCTGATCATTTGTTACATCATACTTTAGATTTAGAAACATCCTTATATGAGTTCAAACGGCAGTTATCATAGAACCTTCAAATTCGATGGTACTTAGTGTGTTGATCTGTTTGCCATTATGTACATCCTAAACATACAAATCCTGCAATTACTCAAAAGGTACACAAGCTAGTTTACTAAAAGTATGTTGTTAGTGGGCCATATGCTGATTATACACGTTATTTCAGTTTTTCATCCATCTATTTGTCAGTCACTCTGCCATACTGTCTATCCAAAGAATTTTGAATCATATCACAATTCAAAATGTACAAAAGCAAGATTGATGATACGTTTATGTAAATTATGCTCGTCATTTTAAATTTTTATCTCTATGTCTATCCTTCTAGGGCATCCGTGGCCGAGTGGTTAAGGTCGTTGATTACAAACTATACAAACTACTTGCCCCTGTCCTGTCTGCTGTGGTTTTCAATCTCGACAGGCACTTTGGATTATTTCATGTGAGGAAGCTATCCAGTAAGCTTGTATAGCGACGGTGGTTTACTTGGATACCCGTTCAATGCCTAAAATAAAGCACGAAGGGACACCTGAGATCTTCCTTCACTAGTAAAACTCGAAAGTCGCCATTTGACTTATACTGTGTTGATGCGACGTAAAACATTACCAAACAAATGTCTGTCATTCTGTCAATCACAAAAATTAGATCGTTTCATCTCTCAAAAGTACAAAAACAACAAAATGATGATGGGGCTATGTTTTAGCGGATCACGTGGGGTTTTGCTCGTCAATTTCTTTTTTCAACACTATGTCTGTCATTCCGTCAGTGATATAATTTTTAAAGAAATGTGAAAAATCAAAATTGGTGACTTTTTTATCATATGAATGTTATTCATGGCATATTATTGTTAACACTTAGTAAAACAGTGTCTCTGCAATACTTGCATCAATTGTAAAAGCAATATCATTGGATACATAACTGACAACATGCGATAAAACATCAAAAAAATAACATTTGTTCCCTTCATGTAAAACTCGTGTGTATTCCGTTAAAAACATAATTTCTTTCTTATACTTAGAAAATCTGGCATGAATACTTAAAAGTCAATTTCCACATTTATATGGGTAGAAGTAGGAAATCAGGCAATAGTTCACCAGTAGGAGACTGCTACAATTTCTGCGACAAACTCTTGTTTTTCTAGGCTGTCAGGATTATTGATTCCAAAAAATGTATTGCTTAAGTTATATACCACTGAAGCCAGTGTTAGGAGGTTTGAGAGATGTTGTACAGAGTATAATCTTTCCTGAGCCAACCTATTAGATCAAAGTCTCCCATTGTAAACTATTTGCTTTGTTTACATTGCTCTCAATGGATGTTCAATTTTTGTCAAGTTATTTAGAAATTGATGGAACAACCGCGAGGAAGTAAATTCGGAAGGATGAGGAAGGAGGGTAGGCTCATGATATCATTTGAAAAACAAACGTTTATATCAGCAGAATATAACAAATAAAACTTTCAATGTCTGACACTAAATAAAACTGCCCACTTAAAACATGTCACAAAAATCTTTAAATCTTTTATACTTTTGCATCATTAATGCCCGTTAATATTATTGCAAGGGGAAGGTAATTATTAGATACAAGAGCGATCAGTGATCACATGGTTCGCCTCATTACAGCCATAATTTGGCAACTAAATATGGTATTGATCTTTCCCCTAAAGTTTTGATAAAATTGCACCAGTAGTTTCTGAGGAGTATTTAACACAAATTTCTGTGTAGCTGGCAATACAAACACCCTTTTAGTTCAAGGGTAATAACTTAGCCAAAAATTGTTCAAGCGGAAAACATAGTACCTACCGATCAATCTTGTAAATTTCCATTGAAATTGCATAAGTGGTTAAAGACGAGTAGTGTGGACAAACTTTATAAATTCACTTTTCATTCTAAGGGCCATAACCGAGCCAAAAAATATTCAATCGGAAACCCTGTGTAATATGCGTAAGTACATGACCTACAAATCAATCTTGTAAAGTTTCATTTAAATTGCATAAGTGGTATAAGAGGAAAAGTCCGGACCAACATTAAAAATAGAAAAAATTAAAGGGCCTTAACAAAATTCATTGAACCGTAAAAAGCCGATAATATGCACAACTAGACTCGATACTGAACATTCCTGTAAAGTTAGAATGAAATAGTTTTAGAGAAGTAGTCCGGAAAAGCTTTTGTGCATCTACCAACACACACAAAAACACCTTTTTTATTCAAAGGCCATAACTCAACCAAAGTCATTCAACCAGATAACTCAAAAGCACTTGAGCTACAGATCAATCCTGTAAAGGTTCATTGAAATTGAATTAGAGGTATAAGAGGAGTCCTCCGGAAAAACTTTAAAAATAAGTCCGGACAAATTTTGTGACGGACGGACGGACAGACAAACACTCAGACGACAGAGAAATGATCCATATTGAAATGATCCATATCTTTAGAGGCCACACAAAAAAGACAATTTCAAACTGTGATGCATAATACATTTAAACAAATACTCATCTCTTGTTAAAGTTGTTTTAGCTCATTTCCGTACCGTTGAATTAATGGAACGTGATTTGTTGACATATTTAATCATTTTTGTTTTGATTGATTTCTCTTCCTGTTTAATGTCTATATAATAATGCAACATTCAATAGAGCTCTCAGTTGGTCAAATATGGATGGACGTTTTCGGATGCAACTAAGACTGTTAAGTATTATTTGTTTGTATTTTAACATAAAAACAGTGTGAATATTATGAAATTGTTATTTTAAAGTTACTGTTCTACTGTCAACAATACTTAAGCTTTCTTTTGTCTTAAACATTTATTTATATCCAGTTAAATTGTGTTCTTTTTCAGCCCTCTTTTTATATGTTTAATATATAAACCACTTTGTTGCACAAGTAAAATAAATAGAAACTGCAAAATATTTTTATCACAAACTGTTAAAAAATTGCTATGAGCTTTATTATTGATATTGTACGAGTAAATTTGAGAAATTGACAATTTGAAAATAATATGTAGATTTTAGCTTGATATCCAATTTATATCATTAATTACATTTATGTCTAAATATATCAGGATCCAGACTTTAGAAATAACGTAAATGAGCTGCAATAGCACCTTAAAGCTTGGATAAATCTCATTTTATTGATATTTTCCTTTGCTAAACTATTGTACTGTACTATTTCTTTAGTCTTGTACTAAATTTATTATAAATAGTGTCGGAAGTTAAATTCGGAAAAGGTGTTAAATGTTCAGCAATAGCATGTAATATACCGTTGTTAGCATATACATGTACATGTGTTACTAATTAAATGTCGAAAACCTATACCATAATATCATATAAAGAATAAATTAAGCAAGTAAAGTGACTACAGTAAGCTTAATATATTAATTATGTCTATTTATTTCGCCTTACTATGGTTATATTTTAAAAAAATGTCGTGAGCCAAGTATTTTATGTTGTTTAGAGTGCGCTTTTTCAGCAATATACAAGAGATGTATCTTAAACGATAAATTATGATATAGAAGTAACATTTGTTTCGTAATATAGTCACACAGTCTCTTTACTTGAATGTTAAAACTGTTTAAGATAATAAATGATTAACGCTAATTCAAAGTTCGTACATTTAAAGCAGAACCCATGAAAATATATGCTAATTCTAATATCGATTAGATTTTTAAAAAGATAAGTTCAAATAAGTAAATCTAGTAACGAGTGTACTAATAATATAATTCAATATATCCTTATTCAATTTTTATTCATGTTTATCTGTTTTAGAAAAATAAAAAGTGTGATAAATAATTTTTAAAAGAAATACAATTTGATACAAATGGTCAGCGATACATCATGAAAACTTGATATATAGAGGATATTGAATGAGTGTAGTTTAATACTAAATTTATTGAACGAGTTGAATAAAATCATATTATGCGAGCCTCTGGCTCGTTATATTTTTTCTGGTCATTCCAATTCTTTATTCCGTTGAATATTGTATACTGCTTAAATTGTTCTAGCATCGTGAGAAATATTGCATTTTAAAAACCCCTTATGAACAGACTCATTTCATGCATGTTCTCGAAGGATTGCACCTTTTTTGGTCTTAGTTTAAATTTTATCCTAGATTGTTTAAATGTTGTTTTCCGTTCTTTCGATTATAGTTATATAAAAACAGTATAATTTATAAAAAAGATAATCAATTGCAAGTGATACACTAGAAGAGGCAAGGCTATTTTGAACGGATATCTTTCATTTCGCGCGTATATAGTAACGTTTTCACTAGGAATGTCACGTTTTTACCGTTAATACTGGTTCGGTCAAATTTTAGCCAAAACCCGGTTAGAAAACAAAATATCCGGAAATCGAAATCGACAGACGAAGAAATTTTAAATTGGGTTTTAACATAACTTCTGTTTATTTATGATAAGATTTTTTAGTATTTTAGTTTGTTTAATCTTATCTTGTACAGTACAGTCTTACAATGATACTCCATAATCAGATCTGTTTTGTTATTGATGTCAAGTAAATCAAAATACGAGTAAAATGTGCTATCTTTTGAAAAAAAACACATAAAGTTGAAGAATCTTACAATTCTTTAAATACGGCCGTTGAAACGCTTTACACGGTTACATTGTCGCCGTTTAAACGGTTCGAATTTTTGCTAACCGTGACACCCCTAGTTTTTACAAAGAGTTTAAGAAGAAAAATTAAAAAATTTACGATTTGACTCAAAATGGTTACATATACGACCACGCCGATACCAAAATTCGTCATTAATCTATCAAAACTAGTAATTGCGTCTCGAATAAACAAAGTTTATTTTTTACAAATTTATGAACTTAACTTCATGTATACAAAACAATTAAGGAAGATATTGTTCGCATAGCTGCATGCATTTATCTAAACAAGTAGAGTCTCAATCACAGGATATATCTACTCGGAGCATGCAACCTAATTATTGCAATGTCAAGCTGATATGTAATTCTGATTGAATTGATCATAAGTACTAGAATTCCCCCCCCCCCCAAAAAAAAAAACCCTCTTGTTATATTGTTTGATAAATAGCCTGTTGAGCGTTTATATTGTTCCGTGTGCAAATCTTACATTTCCCTGGACCTTTAGTTAAATGGCCTGGTGCTTTTTGTCGAGACTTTGATCATTTTAGCAAAATTACGGTCAATTATTTACTTGCATATGTAATATTAGCAAACAATCTGATTCTATGGTAATTCGGTTGAAAAAGTAACTACTCTTTACAATAGCACCTTAAAGCTTGGATAAATCTCATTTTATTGATATTTTCCTTTGCTAAACTATTGTATTGTACTATTTCTTTAGTCTTGTACTAAATTTATTATAAATAGTGTCGGAAGTTAAATTCGGAAAAGGTGTTAAATGTTCAGCAATAGCATGTAATATACCCAAGTTAGCATATACATGTAAGTGTATGTAGGTAACGAACAGATTGAAGCCAAAATGAATATACATTTTGCTATAATTCTTTTCAATTTTATTATTTTTTCTTTGCATGATTCATCAATAACTCACTTGGCCCAGGGATTTTTTGTAAATTTCAACCAGAATTTACGTGTAATGTTCAATTCATAAATGGAGTGGAGCCGTCTTTTATATTTTGGGCAGATTTATATTTCATTTTGAACATTATTTTAATATCAATAGCTGGTCAATCTCCATTATACAGTCAATCTTTTGAAATATATAGTCAATTAAGCTAAACATGAAACATGAAAAATTGAGCATAATGTCACTTAAAGAATAAATTCCCTTAAAATAAAATAGACACGGTAAACATGAACTTAATTTTTTTTATTTTTTTTGTTTAACATACTTGGCTAGGGAGTTTTATCCCCGCCGATGGAATCAGGTTGATGATATATTTTGGCGTTGTCCGTCAGTGTGCCCAGCCGTGCATCTGTCTGCACTTACGTGAGGATACTTATGTGACTACAGGCGGAATAGGTTAACTTTCCTTTATGTGGCTAGAACAATAGAAAAACCAAGGGAGTAGCCATAAATCGCTATCTAAATAGAACTTCTGTCCGATTTCCGCCTGTCTTTTCCGCGCTGTTTCTGAGCAAATACTGACTGAATATTAATGGCAATATGTGGAAGTTGCGCATATTATTAGCATGTCAAACTCGGAGTTATGGCCTCTTAATGCTTTGCCGAGTGTATACTGATGTGCTTTTTCTTCAGAACGGCGGACTTGATTTTGACATTGATTTGGACCATCAGTGCCAAACCGCCATATAGTTATGGCCCAGCTTAGATATGTGTACAAAGAAACATTCGTTTCTGTGCCATTACTTAACTACTGCCTTATATATTTCAATAAAATATTATGGAACCATCTATACGAAAAGGCAATGCGCGTATCCTTGGCATGTCATTATCAGAATAACCATACGGTTTTTATCTGTTGATTATTTTGCAACGAGTCTGAGGTGTATTGCAAATATCACCTTTCAATGTACAGTTATTTTTAGATATGTTGCTGCACGAAGTTTATACTTGTATAAACTTTCTATACATATACATGTGAAATCGTTAAGATAACTTATATTTTATGATTATGCGAGTTTTGGGGGCAATTAACGCCAGTTTAGAAAAGTCACTCTCAGATTTTGTGGCCTTAATGTTTTAGAGTAGAAAATATTGTTGTTTTTTTTTTTTTAATCTATTGAATCTGAATGATTTTAATTGTCTTTTTTGACCTGGGTTCTGTTGAAAAGCCAGTCATTCTTTAATCATGGTCAGACCATTTAACAGTTATGTAGCAGGTCTAAATATTGTAATTTGCATGATTTTGCTATAATTATCTCTAACTTTTTCAATAAATTATTTTTTTTCATACTAAAAAGTAACCTTTTCTAAGCTACTGTATTATACTGCAAAACGCATTTTCAAAGTTTTTATAGTGACATTGTTATACTCTGTTGTGGAACCTCTCAGGTAGTAAAAATCAAAATGTGACAGTTTATAAACCGATTGACAGGGAGACATCACTTTTGATCACGGTTATATAAATAAACCAACTTTACAAAGATAACTATGCGTATATTGTTTTCTAAAGAAGTAAGCATTGTCTGAGATATCGCCAAAAAGCATGTTACTGGCATCAAACAGCTGATGCGATAACGTAAGATAGCAGAGGCAATGAAAATGCCGTTGGCACTGGTTAATCATAAACACAATCTGTTTCACATTAAACTTGTGCAATAATTCAATGGCTAGTGTTACTTAAAAATAAATATGTTGCGATTTTAAATTTTCATGTACATACCCCTGTATGTAAGTACTGTTTATAAAATAATTGTTTACAATTTAATATTAAAAGTATAAATAAGCTGAATGTGTTTTTAGAATGAATGGCATGATCTAATTTGATTTACATATATTTATAAGATATTATAAATGTAAATTTTAAACAAAAGTGTACCGTGAGTAATCAAGTTAGTGTCTACAAGGATATGCATTATCCAAGGTACTTTATATGCTAACGTTGCGAGTATGTGGAATCTATAGTAGATTTTTCAATTATATAACATTGCTTGTTTTCTTTCTTATATAACCATTACGTATTTATTTTATTTCACACATATATAAAATATTAATAATTAAGTTGTTCGTTCGTAATAAAAACATAATTGTATCAAATCTTATCAATTTAACATGGCTGTTATTTTCCGAGTCTAAACAATTTTTAACAAAACACTATTGCACTCTGTCTAGCCTTATATATGTTAATTTTCAAAACCTAAAATTCATATTCTACAATGCTGCAAAACCTATACTAGATTCGACTTGCGCATCGTCTCTACTATATAATTGACAGCTGTGTACATGTCCAATATAATTCAGTATTGTACTTAATAACGCATATACACTCAAATTAGTATACATTAGTATATCCTTCAATGTGAAACTTTCATACACCAAAATGAATTATTGAATATCACAAACATATAGAATACTTCCTGGTTGATATTATTTTCATTTACATGCCTCCGTATTCAGTACTGTACTTGTTTTTCCGATGGACTGATTATTCTATTCTTAGTGATTGTTTAAGTGTTTTATCGCCCCAATTTTGTAAATAACAGCCTCCGGAATAAGTTTGCAAATCCGGAATTTTCGTTAACTCAGCTACCCTTTTTAACATAGTTTCAATAAAAAAAGTTTAATCAAGCAGTTATTTGAATGGAAATAGACGATTATTGGACGTTTATATAAAGATAGCAAAATAAACAAACGCTGGGCAAGCATTTAAAGTGCGGCGTCCCTTGGGATTTTTCCATTCTTCCATTGGGTTTTACATTTCCAATGGAAGCTCCAATGGGGTTAAAACCTCATTTTCATAAAACGGGAGAAAATATCCTTTGGGGTGACAAAACAAATGTCTAAGTATTCTTTATAAGGATAAGTATTCTTTATAATCTTATAAGTATTGAAGGAAAATATTTAAAGAAATTTACAATTCTTCCATTGGCGGAACAAAATAATGGGAAAAATCCCTCAAAATTAGAATGGGGGAAATCCCCCATAACAGCGTAATTGGAGTAATACCCAATTAGAGCTTAATGGGAGATTAACATAATGGGAGAATTTAATTCATCTTTTTTGTTTAACAAATCTGATCATAAATTCAAAATTCAAAACTTTTCAATCACTAAATATCCGTTTCCCGGTGTCTTGGTAATATTACTACGCGTGTGATTATTACACGGTGGTGTGATAATCACACGGTAAGGAGTAGTGTCGTTAGGATCACACGTACGGTCTTATATTTACTCCAAAATAGTTACATGATATACCATTTTATATTAAAAAGAATTCCGCATCAAATGGTATAACTTTAGTGGGGATTCTTTAATTTTCCATAACATGGGAGTGTTTTGGAAAGCATGTATGGCAGCGATTTTAAATATGACAACCCTTGTTATGAATAATTATAATTCTGCTCTGATGAATAATTCATAAAAAGCGTTACAATTCAAATTTTTTAACAATTTGTTATATTAATTGTATTTTCATTATTAATTGTATTTTCACTTAGTGTTCAAGACAGTTGTGATTATAACTACGCGTGTTTGTTACATTTTGTCAGGGATGTAATAGACAATCATTGATGTGTAATTTCTCCATTAATAATAATAAACCTATCTTAACAAATCGAAGCGTTTGAAGGTAGGTGAAAAACATTTAATAATAGTTATAAATAAAAAAATGCAATCAGGTAGTGCTACTTGTATTACCGAAATGTAAAATTTGTATAAGAAGAATAGTGCACGTGTGTGATTATATCAAGCCGAAGTAATAACGGTAGTGCCTTGCTAATCATGTGTACGATCTTATATTTAATCAAGCATACTTGAATTATGTATATCATAATACTATTTTCTCCGAAACAATCTTGCGTCCTGACGTGTCTTCATCTAAACTTATTATTAAACATGTTGTTTTCAAATTGAAATTTGTCAAATTGTTTTCTTTCTGTTTTATATACTTTTATTTTCCACAAAAAGAAGCATCTTGAAAAAAAAACATATTTTGAACGGAACTTATAAAAAAAAAATGAAAAAAACTAGCCTCCATTCAAAATTTTGAATATTTTTTTCTTAGATAAATATATTCCTGTCATTATCAGAAAAAAAATCATTTAATAATTAAGAAATAATTTTAACTAGATCCAAATTGTCCGTGTCACATCGGGAGGAATTTATATAATATGCATTGATGTATGGAGGTGACAATTTTCTAAATATCGCTAGACGTCAAGGTTAATTATGCACTTAAACACAAAATATACGGTTTGAAATATTTATACATTCGGACACATTTCGTATGCTTATTTTAGAAAATACAATTCTTGCGATTTGTTTTACTTATTACTAACAGAAAGAAAGTTCTATCTTTAATATATTCACACTTTAGTTGTATGTTGGTGTTTAAGTAGGTATTCCATATAATATTAACAGAACAGATTATTTATTAAATCCACTACAACAACTTGCACATGTATATGATAGAAAATAGTGCAGACGTACAAAAAGGATAGTGGGTAATCACGATAATGAACGCTCATCATTTAACATTCTGTTTCTCAGGGATCCTTCCCACATGTTCATCTTTTCACTGTCAAACTGAAATACAGTAATGCTATTTCAAAACACTGACTGTGATTAAACAGTGATTGATAATGATAAATATGTAGGATTGAATTTTTTAAAAAGCTGCTTAAAAATATAAAGACTGCTCCACTCGTTTAATTAATTAATCATTACCGATAAATACAAAAGGATATTAATACAGTGTAGGTATAAAAGGTCACGGGGTAAACAAATATGACAAAATGTGATTTCACTTTGAACATTACTATTTACTCTTGGAAGGGCGTAATGTAAATTTGAAAAAGTTGGATAACTGAATTTATTGTGTTAAATAGTTTAAATAATTTATAAATTGAAGGGTTTTTGATAATCTCCTACGCAGTGATCTCCCCTTGTCAGTATATAGATCTCTGTCACCACACACATTTTTATCAATATTTGGACATTCTATATTGTTTAACTTTTGAATTTATTTTTCATTATTTTGTTTACTTTTGATATTTTTTTGATAAACTATAACGAACGTAGGAACAAAATGAAACAAAGAAAAAATGATGATTATGATGATGTTGGTAATCATGGGCAGAAATATTTTAATAGTGATGATTAATTTGATGATGATGATGATGATGATGATAACGACGACGATGATGATGATAATGGTAATGATAATGATTGAATGATGATGATGATGATGATGATGATGATGATGATGATGATGATGATGATGATGATGATGATGATGATGAAAAGGTAGACACTAAGTAAATCAAGCTATGTCTTGCACTTTATTTTTGTGACCATATTATGTGTGTAATTATGCTGCAATAACTATCTTATTTATAGGGACCGGGAAGTTAATTTTTAGGTACCAGTTAAAGTATTAATTAATATGAGATACTTTCCTCTGTTTATCTATTTCATACAATCTCGTGATTGATTTTTTTCAATGACTTATAATAATTAATTAAAAAAGGATAAGAAAGAAGAAACATTTAATCTTAATAAATATACTCATACTTATATTCAAAGTGAACATCAATGGAAATGGCAGTCAATCATTTCTATGCTCATATTTACATGTATTAGCTTAGGTTCTATAGACCATGTAATATCTAAATTGTTTTGATGATAAGACAATAGTTGAGTACAATTCCGGAGTACGAAGATTCTTCTTTCAGAGACATTATGCTTGACCACCGCTAAATTATTCGAAATATAAACTGAAGTATTCATGAGAATTTAAATCAGAAAAAACACACACAAATTGATGAATAAATCTATTCAATTCAAATTTATTATTTTAAATCTTAACAGAACTTGGTAAATTTCAAAACAACACCACCAAAAATAATGTTTAGAGAAAACTGTTCAAATGTTTTTGGATACTAGTGTAATTATGTTACTTCATAAGCCAGTATTAATCTTATTGCATTTGATTTGATACAAATCTGAGTATACCTCATTTTAACAGTCAGAACTTCCCGGCAAAATATTTTGCTATATGCTTTTAGAAAAAACACATTATTTAGCATTTATATCATTTTTTTAAGAGTAAAAAATCTAGAAAAAGTGTAAGAATGGAAACTTTGATTTTCAGAAGCAACACTGGTTCTAGCAGTCATGAACAAATTTGACATTTGTCAAATATTCTGTAAAATTATTGACATGTAGCATTGTTGAATCTTAATACATGTAGTAGTGATCACAAGATCAAGATGTTACAACTCAATAACTGATCACCTTCCTTGTATAAGGTTTCCATTTAGTTTATTTGATTTATTATTGATGATGATAAAAGAACTTTTTAGGTTTTAAATAAAAAGTAATTGTTTTTTATTGGTAATATTTTATTTGGTTCAGAACTGTTCACTTTTTAGGGGAGTAGATGTGTAAACTGCTGGAAAGCTCAGTCGGTAGACCATCGGAATGGTCTTCTGAGGGTACCGGGTTTGAATTCTGGTCAGGCTACACATTTTTTCACCTTTAACATTTGCGCCGGACACAGGGCCGTGACTGCATAAAGCTCAGGGAAGAATTTTAAATAAAGCGGGGGTTAGGAGAGTTAATGTCATGGTCCAGAACTGTAGATGTGTAAAAGTCTGGGTAACTCAGTCGGTAGAGCTTCGATATGGTATTTTGAGGGTCCTTGGTTCAGGTTCCAGTCAGGCTACAGATTTTTGTTTACCTTATACATTTTGCACCCAAAACGGGGATGTGACTGCATATAGTTGAGAATTAAATTCACTTTGCGCTGTAACCCTTAGAAGATCAAGAATGAATTTTGATATAGCAGGGATAAAAGTAAATGTCATGGTTCAAAACTCTTCACTATATATTTTTGAGTTAGAAAACGTTTTGTAACATTTTGTAATAAAACATAATGTAATTTATTGACGCATACGTACGTAATCAGATTCAAACTGTCTAGATCACACTCCAACATGATTTGTCCGCCATTTAGAAAAACGGCTGAAAGATACAAGCCGATTTAAATCGAGATATCCATACGAATAGCGAAGGCGAAGGTTGCGTACAACAAATAACTGAATTGTGAACATTAGAATATGGGACAAGTTATTACCTTTATTTTTAATAGTAAATGTGTATGGTTATAAATGGCAAGTTCTAAATTTATAGTACCCCTTTCGGGAAAGATTTCGGGCAATTTGACCTAGTTTCCCCAGAAAACTTCCGATTAAGATCAGTTCTAGCTCATTTAGAAATAAAACAATAGACAAGAAACAAAGTTTTACACCCTTGACAAATTTTAAAATCATTTATTTTCATAAATAAAATACTTTTTGAGCCTTGCAGGATTTTTCAAAATGCCCTACGAAAAATGCAAAATTTGGCGATTTTGCTCAATTTCACTCAAACATTTCGAAGATTATAAACATTGTCAGAATATTCAAATACATGAACCGTTATCATTGTTCTATGCTGAAGATTTATACGAATTTTCAAAGCGCTTTGGTTGTAAACAAAGGCACATGCAAGTTTAAAAAAACATGTATAAACCGTGGTATAACGCCCGTGTGATTATAACGCGACAACGGCCTTTTTAAAATGAAAAAGAAATGTCAGATTATTTATATTTATTTATTTATTTATTTATTTCTATTTATTTATTTTTTATTTATTTATTTATTTTAATTAATTTATTTATTTATTTATTTATTTATTTATTTATTTATTTATTTATTTATTTATTTATTTATTTATTGCGTAACTGTGATACGTTCTTGTTTAATTTAACTGCATACACAGAGAAAATCATGCGAGCACCACCGTTGTTGAACTTATTTGATACGAGTGACTAGAATACTATGTAGTTTTATATTTTATTTTTTCATTGCCTTATTTGTCTTTACAGTGAAAGAGATATAAAAAGGACATTTAAGGGAGAATGGTTAAATAAGTAAAACATCTACCAAAATCTTAACCAAAATCAAAAGGGATTGTCAAGTCAATACCTTCTTGTAGCCTACAAATGAGGTTTTGGGGTTATTTTATACAAATCTTGGATAAAAAAACTAGTGACACTGTTTTACTAAAATTAATTGAAAATTAAATTTAACAAATTTAATAGATAATATAACAAACAATTTGTTTAGTTGATTGAACAAACATGCTTTGCAAATTTCATTAGATAGAAAAAAGTATGTGACATCATTTGTAAATATAATCGCTCAACCGAACAAATAAAACCTTTAAAATTCTGTATAAGTAATCCTGTATAACACGTTTTGTTCAGTAAATCGAACAAAACTGGTATACAAAAGCACATTTCATGAAATGAAAAATCATGTTACATCTAGTGATAATATTAAAATTGACAAGTTTGTTCGGTCGACCGTTTTATTTATTTCACCATCCTTCCTTAGATGTTCATATACTATCTCTTTCACGCTAAAGACAAAGTTGGGCGATGAAAAAAATAAAATGTAAATCTACATAGTATCCTTATGTAATTCTCCCATTAAGCTGTAATAGTGTCGGGAAGTCACGATTTCTATTATTTCTATTTGTGTTATTTATATCATGTAATGTATTTACGGATAGTTTGCATATATAATTCAACATACATTATTTCATATTTTTGATTTTAAGTAGGCATTGACTCATTATGTAAATATAACGTTAATATTATATTATTATTATTTACGTATAATAATGATTATTTGCTTCTTAGTCTTATTTCATACTCCACATGATCTCTTATGTAATTTTTATTTAACTGTATTATATTGAAACTACACAGTCATAATTTCTTACTCCTCATTAGTTCTGATATAATTACGAATTCATGTCTCTTTCATGTTTCATGATATTTTCTAAATTCTCGAGTTTCTCATGCTCTTTAACATTTACTTTATAAAGGTTCAAGTGGCTTTATTGAGGACTTTTAGAAACGTCTTTATTTGATTAAATCGACACAATGGGGATACAAATTTATTCTTTTTGGAGTGTAATACTACCATTTATTTGTGAAGTAAATCTTATTAGAAATCAATATGAAAACTGGATTAAAAATTCAAAGTTTTATTAAATAAAGTAAAATTATAGAATGTTGTTGTTTATTTCAATAATACAAAATGATATAAGATATCGGTTTGGTAAGGATAAAACAAGGAATTGCTTTCAGTCTTATATACAAACGATAGAAGTCCACCACAAATGGGGTATTCTGATTTTGGGATATTTCTCTCATTTCCTTAATGAATTTGTTCTGTCAATGGGAGAATTCAAATTTCTTTAAATATGTTCCTTTAATATTTTTAAGTTCATTATAAGACATAATAATCAACACATGTTAAATTATTTAGAAAAAAATAATGTTTTCTTCCACGGATATTTCTCTCATTTAATGAAAAGGGGGTTTACCTGCACTGGAGCATGGGAGCAATGGAGCATGGGACACTTAAAACCCAATGGGAAAATGGAAAAATCCCATGGACGCCGCACTTTGAAAGCTTGCCCAGCGTTTAATTATTGTGCTATCTTTGTATAAACGGCCAATAGACGAATTTTTCTATCCAAATTACTGTTTTGTTTAATTTTTTGTATTCAACCTATTTTAAAAAGGGTAGTTGTGTTTGCGAAAATTCGAATTTGCAAACTTATTCTTTAGCGTTTGAAAGTTTTTCTTTTGACTGCATATGTATATTATAGCATAACAATATATTAATCACTTTTTATAGGGTGATATTAACATCCTATAAATTGGCTTTTTATCCCTCTGCTGCGTACGTCTTTGGGATAATACACCAGTTCTAGAATTGACACAGTCAACTATCACCCCGAGAGTCATGTGTTATTCAAATAATATTACTGACGTGATTTATAACATCGTCGTAACAGAGCGCGTGCAAAATGTCAAAATAAGATTTTTTTTCGTGGCGTTGTGTCTTGCGATAAAAGAGGGATTATATTCTGAGTGCCTGAATTTGCGGATAACCCCTCGTAAAGCATAGGTAACCAGACAACCAATTATGCAATAATGATATCACACACTTTTCAATTATAAAAGAATTCGGACATTACTACATACATAAAAAATATATGGTATAACAAAACAATTTATGGATTTTTTTTCGATACTAGTAAGATATCGTTATTCTTTAGAACGTATGCATCTTATCATATTTTCAATCCAACCTGTATTAAAAGACATTATTAAAAACCTTAAGTGTTATATATAAGTTATCCATTATATATTTTGGTGGCTATTACTTTCATAACTACAAGTAATTCTTCGTTAAAAAAAACTGAAATATCATTATGAAAGTAAAGGGTTTCGATTCAATGACTCTGGGTAATTATGGTTTTATAGTTGCAATTACCGTCATAAAAAGAACTCGTTTTCTGTATAATGAGAAAACTTGGGTACTTATTCAAAAGTAAAAAGTAGTTAAAGACACAAGCTTTAACGCGTTTCATTTTTTATCGCTCAATATTGTATTGTTCAATTGAATTTTGACATAGGTTTATTTAAGTCTTACAGTTGTTGTTCTTGAATTGTCATCTAAATCACTTATAAAATGATCATGGAATGTTAAATTAATCTTAATCACAGTCTATGTAATTAATGACAAGCTACGTAATAAGTTATTTAAAAATAACTGTTATTTCAGACATGAAAATATAAAGATGAAAAAGGCCAACTTCTCAACGATAAAATTGCAGTTTTGGGTTATACTTTTACACGCTTTAACTAGAAGCATTGCAGGTAAACCATAAAAGAAGTTTAAATGATATCATTTTATTATTTAAAATTATTTGTAAATGCCTTTAGATAATTAAATAATTTTGGCACCTTTTAACTATGGACAAGTCAATCACACCTATTAAGTTAAAATGTTATTTTGAAGACATCTGCATCCTTAATGTGATTCCTTAACTCGTGTTACATTATCAGTTAACTCTATATGACTTTCCCGAATGTTTAAGATGTGATGAGGAATTGTTTTCAATGTGAGGACATGTTGTGAAGTAAAATTTTTGTTAAAATATTTCTTTGGAATATTCTAGTTAAAAATAATTGTATTGTATCCACATTGTATTATACAGGTGGTGAGAAATTAAATGTAAATGGTATACGGCTAGTCAATGGGACGCAACCATATAGTGGGAGAGTAGAAATCAGCATCAATGGTGTTTGGGGAACCGTTTGTGATGATTCGTTTGATATTTATGACGCACAAGTCATGTGCAAAATGATGAATCTTACGTATGTTTAACACAAGTTACTCTTGACATAGTATCAAAACAGAAGGAAAGTAGTACTTTTCAAGTTAAGCTTTGTAGAAATAATTTTTGTTATTTCATTGTTCACGAGAGGGCTTTCCATTTTCTCATGTACCTTTTAGCTTCAATTTTTTGTTTTTTTTGTTTTTTAGTCTCAACACCTAGTCATACACATCATTTTGACTTTTATTTGTAATCAATAGGTTTATATCAAGGTATGTATTATAACTTATCTTTCTTCAGGTACATGTATTAGCGGGATTGTAATAAGTTGCTGATTTTATGTAACCTTTGATTTTGAATGAGCAAAATAATGTTTATATTTATCTACCTTTGGTAGCAAATTATGTTATCACATGATGTCTCTTGTTCTCAATGTTATATTACAATTATATACTTCTTTATTTCATACTTTTTTTAGATATTACCAATGTTTGATAAGAATTTCCACCAAGTGATGTTCCAACAAAAAATTTATTGGACCAAAAATTATCAATTTAGCCTCGTTTATATTTCTAGAATACAAAAGTTCATATCAAATTCATAACACATCTTCTATGGCCTCGTTTCAGCGGTGAACTCGTCCTCGACCAATAAATTTCATGATAGTTCACTCTGTCCCTTCCTGTGCTTTTCATCCAATCCTTATTGCGAGATTTTCACATTTTTGCTCCGCTAATATGTATATATTGATATTGTGCACAATACCTATTAAGTAAAATCATTTAGTGAAATTCTATAGTAGTCAATAAGGCAGTTTCCAAATAGAGGGATTAATGTTTTGGCTACTGCAATGGTCGATTCTCAAATGTTAAAAAAAATAGAAAAACCCTAAATATTTCTCAATTTCTTGATGTAAACAAGCAAATTCAGGAACAAAAAAATAAATGGTTGTCCAAATGTAGGTTTAGCACAGTGGCTCATGTTGTGCATGTTATTTACCAGTTTAACAGATATCAGGAAACAGTCATATCTCATTGTTTTGTCTGAAAAAAGGCAAACCTATTTTACAGACTAACATCTATCATATGTCTGCCTAATGCATGCGGGAGGGGACAGCATACAGTAAATCTATATATATGAAAAGGGACCTTTGTGCATATGAATAATATGAGACGGTTTAGTTCAAGAATGTTTCTAAAAGCTTAAATCATGTGTTCTGTTAATGTTTATATCGTGCTTATAAATAGCCAGTTGAAGCAGAAATCGTGCTTTTTCACTACATAGCTCAATTTCTACAAAATGACTAGCTGCAAGACCGACAGATTTGTAACAAACAGTAATTATAAAGATATCTGTCTTTACGAAGGGCGGCCGTCGTATATAACAAAAAGCCTTGGACCACAATATGTTGGACTTTAAAATGACCGGCACAACTGAACTAACAAAATGTCTGAAACTGTAATTTTTCGTAATTCAGGAGCTTTGGTGCGTTCACTATCAGTGACTGCGTCGGTGAAATATTATTTACCCCCAAAGAGAGAATTCCTCATCATCTCCTGTTTGGTTAAAATTTAATTCGTCCGACATGACCTGTGGATGTTGTAACGTCTTGTAGCCCACAAATTATACTATTATATTAAGACATTCTACATATGTTTAGTAAAATATAATCGTCTGTTTCGGTATATGTAGCTTTTCGGCCAACAGTCAAACGTTTACCCCGACGCTCTACGGGGTCCTTTATGGGCGTGCTGTACGTTGCATGAGACGGATCGACAAAAAGGGACAGGGTAAACTAAACTGTATGCCGGTTATAGTTCACATATTAGCTTTGTATACAAAATAAATGCAGCGGTCGCTGACGATCCCTATCTCTAAATTTGTATGTAATTCTTATATGGGAACTATAACCTACACTATTGTACTCCACAATGAAAAATAAGCTTATCATAATTCAGACATGTAATTTAACATCGGCGTACAAAAGCTCTCGTTTTCATTGCTTTAGATGCGTTATGCTAAGTGATATAAAATATTCACGTTCGTTAAGTAATATGAAAAATTACTAAAGTCGTCAAAGAAGATTTTATAAAGCTCGCCCGATTTCCTTAAACTCCAATGAAATTTATTTGATATGGCATTCTAGGTGAGATCAAATAAACATCATTTATTTTGTCTATGTTTTCCAGAGCAACAGCATTTAAATCAGGTGCATTTTATGGACCAGGCATAGGACCGATATTTGCTCAAAGGTTTGTGTGTTACAGTTTTCTATCACACCTAAAAGATTGTGAGTTCGTTCCTAATGCCGGATGTACACATGATAGGGATATCAGCATTTTTTGCAGTGGTAAGTTTCTTTTATGTTGTAAAGAATTTTAAAAGATTTGATTAAATCTTATTGTCGCTTAAAATGTTTGAAGGTACATACATTTATAATGTATATTTAATTACTAACATTGTGACTGTTGATTTCTAATGTTAAAGAACATTCTCACGTTTCAATTATTTCTATCATTTATGGGAAAACCGTTCATACAGCTTGTATGAATTGCACCAATTGTATCGAAGAAAATCTGCGTTTTAAAACATAGCGCTTTTTATGACACAGTCGATAATTTATTATTCAGAAAATTGCTGTGCGATTAATTTGATAGATAATTTTAATAAAAAAAGAATTTACTGGCAATGAATTATTAACTGATGTCAACATTGTATATGCTTTCGTACGAAAATAAATCGAACGTGAGATATATAAATTTTACACCGGCTATTTGAACGGTCAAGATCAGAGTGGTGGCGTGGCCGTGCGGTTAACGCGTTGAACTAGTAATCTAAGAAGCGCCGGCCGCGTCGGTTCAAAACGCGTCATTGGCAAGCTATTACCGTCAGCAAGAAACTTTACACTTATGGCTTAGTATTTGTTGAAACAGATACGAGAATGTTTCATTTACTGTAAAAACCGCTTAAAGCTTCTAACAAGATTGAACAAAAATAAATAAGTATAAGCTAAACAAACAGGATAACCTCGAGAGAGAGAGAGAGAGAGAGTTTCCTTTTTATGGGTAAACAGTTTAACAGTTAAAAAGAGGCGAATATTTGGGTCAATGTCGATTGCCAGTGTCTGGTTATTTGCGAGCATATTTTATATAAATCTTCTTTTTGCAAAATAGAATTACAAACAGTGCTATTGTTATATAGCATTTTATAATATTCAACTTCTTTCACAACAACATTTGGAATGATGTTATCAACAGTACGTAACTCTTTTATTAAAGACCCCGAAATATCTTTGTTTTATAGCTGCATTTTATAAATATGTAAACATATTTGCCGGAGGCCTACAAAACAAGCATTCTACAGTTTCGGTAAACGTTTTAAAAGAATTGTTGTAAATCTTATCAAATATTGTTCGAAAATCATTCTAATAGGAACACTTCGCGGTAACAATAAACTTTCTATACGAATTATAACATGCAAATGAAGTTTATATAAATCTCGTGTATGTGACTTTACCGTAATTAAACCCAATAGTTGTTATCTGGAACAGGGCAAATGCGGGAATTTTCCGTCTAATACTTGTGTGTGTTAACGTTACCGTTATTCATTGATAGTATTACTCCCATTTTCAGCCTTGGTGACACAATGATATGCAAGTATCCGTTTACTCCGGGTTTTTAAGATCATGTAACACGATTTTTTATGGTTTTATATCATACATATGATGCTCAATTTAAGATTTATAAATATTGAAGTTCCAAAAAGCATTATTTATAAAGATATTACCCAATTTAACATTTGATGGAAATAAAGGGAGGTAATTTGACATTTAATTTCTAAGTCATTTGTTTTCAATAAGAAATGAATGCATATATTTTAATGATTACATATAATGTGCACACATATTTGCAGTACATATTTTACATATTTTTCCATCTTTGAAAATTGTTTTATAAGCATAATTATATACATACATGTATATAAAATTTCACTTAAGTGTGTTAACAACCTCAATTACAACATACAGGATTTTAAAGAAGTTGACAAATGAGTATAAGATCATTTTTTTTAAGAAAGAATATGCATGTACTTTATAGAGAACATAGTGTGTACTGACTGAATTAGAATATTATTTCATTGATTTAGCAGTTGTTACAGTCAATCCATGGTAATGTAGAAGGAACTGTTTTATACCTTGTTTCAGAATGTGGTAAATTAGAAATACGTAATGGAGAAATACAGTCCATATCAGCTGATGGAAGAAACATCGTAATAGCCTGTATAGATGGGTACAGCTCAAACATTACAATAAGTACTTGTGAAAATGGAAGTTGGTCTGTTCCGACAATAAATTGCACATCAGGTGAAAGCACGATTTTATGTGTAATTTAATTAAGTTAATCAATCAAAACGTCCTAATATGGCATTTTTATCCAAGAGTATCTAATGAAAACCAGAAATGAAACATCATTTAAAGGTACATAAGGTTTCTGAAACAAATAAACATTTCACTCTTTAGAAATGCAAAATGAGTTTTATTACTTTTATATAATTGCTCCAGGGCATGTTTGATGCTTATCACTTGGAAAAAGAAGCGCTAAATGCGACATTATTTGTGAGAAATGTAGCAAAATGAAACAAAGTAGTATTTTGACTTCTATATCAAATATTTAATCACTTTAAATGTTCTTTTCGTCAAGATATAAAATAAACAAAAAGGGTTCAGGTAATTGTCAAATGAGTATGATTTTGGACAATATAACAAGTCAACGAACATCACAAGCTTTAAAAAATATGAATAACGCATTTTTGGAGTATAATAGGCCTTTTAAAGAAAAGCAATTACTCACCAAGTGTATCTGTCCTTAGTACAAAAGGAACAGATATATTTTGTTTTATCTAACGTTAATCTGGAACCTATGAGAAACATTTCTTAATTATTTAACCCAACCTGTGGGGAATGTATATTATTTTAATCTTAATCCATTACTGAAATTAGCAATTGCGTAACGTATATGCAAAGAAAGCTTGTATGTTTGAAGTTTAGTGTATCTTTATTGTTTTCGTTTACCTTATATTTCATAGTTGTCTTAATTATATAATAAAGTGAGGATTCAAAAGATTTTTTTTCTTGTATTTATAACACATTTTTAATATAAATAACGATTTTCAATGATTAACCATTGATTATAATAATGACCTTATAGAGTCACCAAATATCCGACTGGTAAACGGAATTGGATTGTATGATGGCAGAGTCGAGATCTTTAAAAGTGGAACTTGGGGAACTATTTGCAGCACATCATTTATCTTTTATGAAGCTAAAGCGATTTGCAATATCCTTTTTGGCCAAAGGTGTGGTATTTTGGTTTCATATGTCAATACAGTTAAATTTATATTACTCTACCCCTGTATTGTCATGCCTAAAAGGTAGCGACATTTTGTGACATTTTTAATATTTTTTGTTACTTTTACAATATACTTTTGTACAATGAAATTATAACGTCATTCAACATGATTTTAAAACCACATTTTATAAATGATTATCTAAATTAAATCGATCATTTATAAATATTGGTTTGTAACTACGTTCACAGTTCAGCGACCTAAGGTATATATTTTTCAGTTCATACAGAGATTACTACAGAAACTCAATCACTTACGGATCGGGCACAGGATCAATACATATAGACAACTTAGATTGTGATGGCTATGAAACTAATATAGATGAATGCAAATACAGCCGAGAAGTGTCATGTACTGATCACGACAGAGATGTTGCCGTCGCTTGTAACAGTAATTCTTTATTTAAATTACTTTTTATCATTGTACACTTTATCTGAATTCAGTTTCTTTCCCGCCAATAGCTCTATAGTATAGCTTTAACCCAAAGGCCTCCGGCCCATACACAACACATCGAATATACAATATTAAGTCTACATTTCTGGAAATATAGTAAAGATCAAATTTATTTTTACAATTGAACAGTACAACCTGAACATACGTTTTTTCAATCTTTTTGATTCAATTATTGTTAAACAATGAAATATTATATACATTGTATTTATTAATGGTTCTCCTTTGCGATCAAAAAATAAAACTTTCAATGCTTTGATATCTAAAAGTAATTTAATTCAGAAATAATATATCGCTCAATAACACCACTGTTTGGAGTTCGGATGCTAGGAATTATATCACGAGGGTGTAGTCCGAGTGATATAATGATGCGCATCCAAACGACAAACAGTGATTATCAAGCGATAAAAGCATCTTTTTGGATATATTATTACTATTTTAACAGATATTAACAAATTAATGCTGCCATACCTGATATTAAGCTGAATCACGCCTGATTTGTTTCCGTACTTATATCAGCGAGTCACATTTAAGTGGTTACGTCACATGTATATAATGATTACGTCACATGTCTAAATATAGAAACGTGATTGTATTGCATAATAACAAATACTTTCGATTCTTCTATTTTCAACAGGGTAAATTGCGAGTCGTGTTAGAATTAAGAAATAGTATATCCAAAACTGTGATTTTATCGCTCGATAAAATCACTGTTTGGAGTTCGGATACGAGGAATTATATATAATGATGCGCATCCGAACGACAAACAGTGATTTTATCAAGCGAAAAAATCACCGATTTGGATATATTATTTCGATTCTAACACGGCATTAGCAAATAAATGCTACCATTCCTAATGTTAATCTAAATTGTGCCGGATTTGTTTCCGTACTTATTTCAGCGCGTCGCATATTTAATGGTTACGTGACATGTTTATAATGATGACTTGACATGACAAAGAACGCCAACAGTGATTTTATTGCATAATAACACACACTTTCGGGTCTTCTATGTTCAAAAGAGAAAAAGCGGGTCGTGTTAGAAGGGCATAAAACGGACTGGTACTCATCTTTTAATATTTTTCACAACACATACAAACGCGATGTTCTATAGAAATGTTGTATCAAATGTCATAAGATAATAAACTGAGCTTGGATAACACTTCCTGCACTTGTCAATATAACAAAAACATATTTTAAACTGGTATTATTCTAGTACTGTAATATAATATAAATCAGATTTACATTTTCTAGACACTTTGATGCCAAATTTGCATAAACTGGTCTTTTACTGTTTATATTTTTTCATAAAAAATGGTGGCAATATATGCCTCCTATACACATCAACATCAATTTTCGTTAATGTTACATCAATTATCAAATATCTGTATCCGATACTACCAAACTACAAAAGAAAATTATCTGCGCTACTATGTTCTCATATTGTTAAAATCATTCTTATGTTCTAGATCGAATTGAAAAACTTTGGTATGTGAATAACAGTAGGCGGGCATACAATTACAAAGTCATAATAAATAGTTAAAATGGTGTATTATGTTAGGGATCATGTTGTGATGTTAAAATATTAATGCTTGTAAATTGAGATGTTCTCTTTTGTAGCTTATTTATTTAAATAAACTACTATAATGGTATAAATACATTATGTGAGATGTATATTCAGTGTCACTTATTTTCAAGTCAGCACTACACTAAAATACATAGAAAATATGTAGATCCAACCGTTGTAGATAGATGATAGACCAATATGGTAATTGATATAAGTACAATATTATTCCCATGATTTGATACACTTCTATGTCCTAACCTATAAATTTATTTTTAGAATGGCCAATGAACTTGGTAACAAATACCAGACTTGTTAATGGCACAGGACCTTATGATGGTCGTATAGAGTTGTTTGTTAATGGTCAATGGGGAACAATTGATGCGAGATTTGTTGATATGTATGATGCTCGCACACTATGTAAGACGCACAATGCAAGGTAAATATAAAACACAACAACGCAAAAATGTTGTTTTGAATGAAATTTGAAGGTCAGACCCTATGAAGCGAACATTTCAAACCCAAAAATTCAAATCAAAGTGGCCATTTTTGTATAACGATTTGATAATATTATGTTATAAATTTAGATAGAGAATCAAGCTGAAAGTAAGATTGTATTTTAAGATTGAATAACATATTCATAGATGTAACTGTATTTGCCAATTTCTAGAATCTTTCAAAGTCGGCAAACTAAAGTGCCGAAGTGTAGTTGTACATATCTTTCTATCGCATCGTATGCTTTCAAAAAAGTTTATGGTTTTAAGAAAATTTCGTTTAAGTCGACATTTAATTTTATTTTTTATTTTACATAAAGTTAGATCATATCGTTATTTCTAGGCAGAAAATCTATTAACTGTTTCGTTCATTTTAGATTTCTTCCAAACGTTCTTCTTAAGATGCTTGTCGACTTAAGAAAAGGCAAAATCATGTTCAAAATTGTGTATATCAGAACCATATTAAAAAATGCGTTTATAATTTCATTGAACTATGTGCTTTTTATATAAAAATGACTTGTTTTTTATGTAGTTTGGCAATATATTTCGAATCTGCAATATATGGACAAGGAACAGGACCTATATTATCAAGAGAACTTAACTGTGATGGTGAACAGAGTCACATACGCAAATGTTCTGGTAAATCACCATATGGATCTTCTTCACATACGTACGATTTGTCTATAGCTTGTACATGTAAGTTATTGCATATTGATGAATTGAGGTAATATCCGATATCGAAATACTTTGAAACATTTTAAAATAATAAATATTTAAAAGTAACTATTCAATGCCTGATCTAAGCATTTCTTGCATAGCAGACTGGCGTTTCCGTTAGTTTTACCCAAGCCGGAAATGGCTTGGGGTGCCAGATGAGTCGCGTCCTGTACAAAAGCACGCTTAGGATGACGTCATTTTACCGTTATGAATGAAGTTGCAATTTCATACGCTGTTGTTAGAAAGTAGTTACGGTTGTCATGATATAAATTTCCATTGAAAATAAAGATAAAGAATTTAAAATATAATGAAATATGGTAGAATATGCAAGAAATGCAAGCGTCGTTACCGCCCAATGGGCGGGTCACCTCGGGACGGATATTCCGATTCGAACCGCAACATATGACAGATATTATTATTATATTGAGCATATTGGCATAGAAAATTAAGAGATAACTTAAATGTTTTGTTAAAGAACTTATGAATGTTATACCAGTGGAAGGGTTCGCTTCGAATGTTTATCCTGCGTAAATAGTCAGTAATTTGTTCGTTAAAACAACTTTAGAGCTGACACGACTATATTTATAAAAACTTTTTTTTTTCTTGTAATGAAGCTTTTGTTTACAAATATATATTTTACAATGTACATTGTCTGCATTGAACGCTTTTTGATAAAGTATTTTTACATCATTTACAGCATGTGGTGTACCTACAATTTATAACGGAGAACCTATTTCATTCAACGGAAATGAATTAACTATAGCATGTCATATTGGATCTCTGCCAAAACAAGTCACGATGACATGTCAACAAGATAAAAGCTGGTTTCAGAAACAAAGATGCACTCCATATCTGGGTACACAATATAATATGTTTTGAAATCCGCTACATTAAGGATTCATTTTATATATTTCCTGACATTAGTGGTATGATATTGTCAAGATTCTTTGAAATCAGAATGAAACTTTCTTGTTAAAAATGATGTCGCGATTAACGAAAAATAATTGTTTACAGAATACCCATTAACAATAGAAGAGGTTTTACTGCAAGACGGATATATTCCTACTGAAGGACGTGTTGAACTGAAAGTAAACGGGACATGGGGAACAATTTGTGGTACAGGATTTGATTCTGCTGATGCACAAGTTGTATGTTATATGTTTGGTTTACAGTAAGTACATTAATTTGACATTATTTTTATGTTATGTGCTGTCTATTCATAAGTTAAAACATGGGTTATCAGATTACGGAGATGATATAATTAATGCTTTAATATAATTATTATTTTACAACAAAATATGATTTCAGTACCAAATTAATCATTTAAAAATATATGTCGGTAGAAGAAATTCTATTTTGTCTATTCATGCAGTTTCTTTCGTACACCTGATCATTTTCTTATTAGATATAAAAAGTTTTCCGTCAAGGCAAAGCATTCCAGTAAATTTGGAAGCGGTCCAATTTACATCAGCAATATGACATGTAATGGCACAGAGTCACATATAAACGAATGCAGATACGAAATTTCAAATAATTGTACACATTATGATGACGTTGCAGTAGAGTGCACAGGTAATGTTAAAATGTTAAAAGGCGCATAAAGTCTCAGCAAAGAATTTATTTCTTGATATTTGGCACATATTTATTTAAACATATTTAATTAATCAATTAACTGCTTTTTAGATGCTTACTACCTTGCAGAAAGAAGCACTGAATGTGAAACGTTTTTGTCCATGAAAGTTGTAAAACGTAAACAATTTGGTAGTTTTTGAATACTTTAAAATTACTAAATAACTATAATCATACTACTGACCAAGTGCAAAGGAAGCAAAATGTGACTAAGCTTTATTGCAATTTGTGATTTCTAATAATTGTAACAGAACACCAAAAATGAAAGCTTTTGAGAAATGAATATATTTGTGTTGCTAAGTATACTTTTAATACAGAGCTTTTGTGCCAGGTATGATATACTTCTTACAGTTTGCTATGTATCATTGTTGTCATTCATTTAATCACAATTCAAGATAAAGTTTAACCCATATACGTCACTCAGTCAGAGGCGATTTGACACTATACACATTCTTTGACGTTGAAGTTACGAAAGTGAGGCTGAGTTGAATAGGGGGTAGTGGAATGCTTAAAGTGGCATGTTGTAAATTGTATTTCATTTGCATGCCAGAGGTCGAAAACGCTTTACCACTAAAGCTCAAACACATTTCTTGTCAAGTTCGGCGCCACCGATTCTGTATGCCAACAGCGTTATATGGCAGCTTGCCGAACGGTACAAGTGTGTATGCAGTAATTAGAATTTTTTTGCTGAGACCATAACAGCCTTCTTGCAATATTCATCCCATTGAGAGAGCAGAATGTTGAAAACACCGCTTGGAATTAGCAAGAAACCATTTACCATTTAACTTTGACTCAAAATGACTTGGCCTGAGTTCTTTTCACAGATGACTCAAGGTTCTGTGTGTACTTATGGGAATGGTGAGCTAAAGTTTGAAGAATGGCCTAATGAGCTCTTTGCACACGTTTGTGGTATCGAACATGATCGATTTGGTGGAGATTCAGTCATAGTATGGGCGGGTACTAGCGCTTATGGGAAAATGGATCTACTCGTTATTGCGTACGTCACACTGACGGCTGAGTTTATACGTCAATGAAATTTGATGTTTATGCACGACCGTATGCAGGTGATAAAGGTGATGACACTGACCACTTCTTAAACACCAACACTTGGTTTAATGGATAGGACAGCAAGATTCCCGGACGTAAATCTTATAGAATATAATAAACTTTGGATATGCTTAAAAGGCAGTATATTCCCGCCAAATCCAGCCAGCATCTGTTCAGGAAGAGAAAAGACAGGCTCGAATCTCGAACCTTAGACCCAGAAGTCTTATAAGGATTTGTGGTGACAATGTAATACCATAACTGATGTTCGCGGCCACCATACATGCTATAAGAATACTTAAAAATCTTAACTGTTGGATTTTTATCGACATCCATAACTTTAAACTTATGGATGTCTTCTTAAAAGGTTGATTTCTATTCCTCGGCTATTTTTACCACGTTTACGCATCAATTAAACTGTTATGATCCATTATTTCAAAAAATCATTAGCCAAGAAACATTTGTTCATGTACTCTCATTTTAACACAAAACATATAGATTATAAAATGTAACCCTTGATAAATTGTTATAGATAAGTATATTTTATTCAAGAAACAATCTGTGTCTCAGATGCTAAAACATGTTAAATAAAAGATGTGGTTGAAAGAATCTTTACGATTGATAAGAATATACATCTGTGAAACAACGGTGCCTCAGTATATTTTATTATGTTGTATTAACATTATTTATAAAATTCAAAAACGTGTCATTGTAACTGTTTAAACTAGAGTTTATTTCAGTCATGGTTTAGCAAAGATGATCAATCGATAAGAATACGAATAAAGCCAATGAAAAGGTTTAAATTACGTTTTTTGTTGGAAAATTTCTCTCGTCAAAATATTTCATATACATTAAATTCAAAGTTGTTTTTATATTCGGAGATGATATTATTTTATATTATTTACGTTTTAAATTTTAAAGGATATCACTTGAACATCACGGACGTGAGATTAGCCGGAACAAATGGACCGTATCACGGTAGAGTAGAGGTAAAGGTCAACAAAACATGGGGAACTGTGTGTCACAATAGTTTTACTTCTACTGAAGCATTACTTATTTGTCGTATGCTTGGACTTCCTACGTAAGTACCACTGTAAATCGATATCAAAATTGCATATTTGCTCAGTTATGAACATGCGTAATTTTGATGGAGTCAGACTAAGAAAATAATGATGGTCTAGTTTTATACGCAATGATATTTTATATTATTACGCCTTACTGTTTTGTAATGTTAATTTCCCATAGGCAAATGGGAGATATTCTTACTGTTCATGCAAGTGTATCTCGTGACTAAGAAATTTGAACTGTTACATAGGTAACAGTTAGTCCTAATTATTAGACCTATAACGTAACTAATTTCATGTTTTTCTTTCATTAATCTGATAGTTTACATTTTTCCTTTCCATGTTTCGTTAGGTCTTAACAGATAACTGCAAAAACGTCTAGCAAACAATTTGACATTAGACATCCCTTTAGATCTAATGCATTTAAACGATTTAATTAGTAATTATTTGAAAGAAATTGAATATGCTGTGAGAAAATAATGCAAAATGAACATGCTAAAGCGAACTGAAATTAAATTTGTCACCGTACATAGGACATATGTCCATTGAAATGTCCCCACTGCCATGTAATCCATCTAGGAAGCAATGGCTGTGCAATATTCAGCAATGATAACCAAATGTGATATGGTTGCACTTGATTAGTAAAATAAGTTTAAAATTTTATTTTGATTAATGGTACTAGTGTATTTTGTTCTTTTATTCTATCATTGATGAATAAAAAAATATTCTTTCAATCTAAAATCCTTATTCAACTTATTAACATAAATTATTTGTATTAGGCGTAAATGTATATTTTTAAAATAGGGTATACACATTTCGTCTACCGTTGATGGATAAATTGTATTGCCCTAACATGTATAGTTTCAATATGACTGACAATGGATAGAAATTTAAATCAGCGTTCCAACCAATATAGATGTGATTCTGAAACTGTTACTTTGGTGACGAAGTATATTTTTCATTGCATTGCAAATATATTGAAAATCTTTACTTTTATCAATTTGATTTATCCTACGTCTTTTTGTTACAATTCTTTTAGACGTTGAAAAAAGCCTTGATAATATAAAATGTAAAATGTTCCAATGATAAATATAAAATGTTATATAACTTTTTTTCACGGCTAATTATTTTGACTAAAGTATTAGTATATCAATAACTCATGTGTTTGTGGGTAACAGTAAAAATATAATTTACAAGGGGTGATAGTTTTACTCTTACTCACAAACCCATATGTTATTTATTTTATTACCCCAAACCAAACAAAAATAATGTGATGATCTGAAATTGTCAACTAAATCTAACTGTAACAAAAAAAACAAGAGTAACTATAACTAAACTGTCTCCACCTTTTAAGTTTTAAATTGTCTTAAGGCCTATAGGGATCACTTCTCCGTCGTCTGTCTGTCCGTCTGTATGTCTGTCCATCCGTCTGTCCGTCCGTCACAAAACTTGTCCGGACTACTCCTCATAAACTACTGGTGCAATTTCATCCAAACTTTACAGAAATGATCAGTACCAAGTCTAGTTGTGCATATTTTCAGCATTTTCCTGTTTATTGATTTTTGTCAGAGTTATGGCCTTTTAATAATTTTATTTTTAAAGTTTGTCCGGACTACTTCTCTTATACCACTAATGCAATTTCAATGAAACTTTACAGGATTGATTTGTAGCTCAAGTCCTTGCGCATATTGCACGGGTTTTCCGGTTGAATGATTTTTGGTCGAGTTTTGGCCCTTTGATAAAAAGGTGTTTTTTTCTGTGTGTTGCCAGATTCACAAAAGCTTGTCCGGACTACTCCTTATAAACTACTGGTGCAATTTTATCCAAACTTTACAGGAATGATCAGTACCAAGTCTAGTTGTGCACTGTCCGTCTATCTGTCCGTCTGTCACAAAACTTGTCCCAACATGAAATTGGCCACCATGAGGCGCCACATGTGATCACTGATCGCTCTTGTTTTAATTATCTCCACTTTAAGAAAAGTCTTGTCCGGGTCATAACTCTAAAAATTTTAATATAGATCAACATGAAAATTTTTAGGTAGATTGATCTTAATGGGAAGATGTGTCGTGCACAAGAATCATAACTCTATATTGCTTAATTTTGGAGTTATTGCCCTATGTTCATTTTCACACTGAACTTTGTCAGGAAAAAAACTCTTAGATTATTAGAGATATCAACATGAAACTTTGTAGATCTCATTTGGTAAAAGTACAGTGCAAAAGAACCATAACTCTATTAAGCCCCATTTCGAAATATCTATCCTTTTCTTGTGCGGGACATAACTCTAAAGCTATAAGAGATATCAACATGAAACATTTTATCTGCATTGATCGTAATGGGTAGATGTGCAGTGTACAAGAAAAGTAACTCTGCCTCGGCTTATTTTATAGTCTTTGCCCTTTGTTCATTTTTACATTTTATACTTTGTCCGGGACATAACTCCGAAAGCATGAGTGGTATCAACAAGAATCTTTGTATGTAGATAGGTCTTATTTATTAGAAGTCTAGTTCACAGAACAGTTACTCTGCCTTGCCTTTTTCTGGAAAAATCACACTTTAAACTTTGTCAAGGGACATGATACTGAAACTACATGAAATGTATTTTCCTGTGTCTGAAACCTATTCGGGCAGCATCGCACGGTTCAAACCGGGCTCTTGTTTTTTTTAAAGTTTGTTCCGGACTACTCCTCAAAAACTACTTTTGCAATGTCATCCAAATTTAAATTTTACACGAATGATCAGTACTAAGTGTTGTTATGTGTATCATCGACATTTTCCGGTTCATTGTTTTAAGTTTTTTCCTATTTTTTTAAGTTTTATACGGACTATTTCTCTCATAATTCTGATATAATTTGAATGAAATTTTACAAGATTGATCGGTTATCTCAAGTACTTGCACACATTTAACGGATTTTATGGTTGAATAGTTTTGACCCTTGAATAATAAAACATTTAAGCCTGTTAATGGTGATGTGTCTCCTGCAACACATTGCCTAAAACATGCAATTGGATATCATTAGGCGACACATGTGATCACCGATCGCTCCTGTTTTACATTTCATTAAAGAAAATATCGAATATGTTGTAATTAAATGAAGACTTATTTCGAGTACAACATAGATTTTAAACATACGTTTTGGGACTTGGAAAATGAAAATTAGGCAAGATGAAATACATTAGGGATTTTAAATAGACATTTTGCACTCGAAAACACGTAACGGAAATTGGAATTGCTTGACTCGGTATATTAAAGATCCTGTAATACACAAATTTTTGTATGGTTTTATATCTTAAATTAAGAGTTATCAATTTTGAAAGTTCCTACAAGTATTATTTATAAAGACAATACCGAATTTAACATTTCATATAAATGAAGGGAGGTAATAAAACATTTATTTTCTGTATAGTCAAATTTTTCAAAAGGAAATGAATGCATACATTTTAATGATTACATATATGTACACATATTTGCGGTACATATTTTACATATTCTCCGATGTTTAATAATTGTTTTATAAGCATAATTATATACATACATGTATATATAATTTTTTCACTTAAGTGTGGAAAAGCTCAATTACAACATACAGGATCTTTAAAATGAGGCTTCATTGATAAAATTTGAATTAATTGGTTCAAATGATGCTTTGTACAGGGCGGTCATATGGTGCAAACGATTGAAGTTCATTGCTCTAAACTTGCAAAGTAGATACAAGTATATAATGCCAATAAAATTTAACAAGTACGTTGACACGTCATAGTATAACTCAATTATTTTTAATTCGTTTTCTTTTCTACTTATAAATTAATCTAGGCTAGAAAGAATTTACAGAGCAATACTCAAATTTAAATACATGTATACTATTTATTTAGTGTATAATTTCATTTATATCATTTCGGCCTTGAATATTCTTATAATATTATTTCCTTTGTAGGTATGAAAATTACCATTATCATCCATTATATGGGCATGGGAGTGGACCAATTTACTTAGACAAATTAGACTGTGGCTATTATGCCACTCATTTCAACCAATGTCGCTATTCCATAAATAACTACTATAACTGTGACCATAGCGATGATGTGTCAGTTGTGTGTTACGGTAATTGTATACATTGAATAGTTCTTGTTCTAATCATGTGAGTTAAGTCTAGGCAATCAATGACAATAAGGGAAACTGTCAGTGAATTCGGATACTACACAAATCTGTAAGAGAAAAAAACAACTATTGACAAATGCCGGTACGAATATTTAATCATATCTCAGGGTCCTTCTTAGGGACATAAGGAAGAATTTGCCCTTTAACATTTTTGTTAATTAATTTATTTTTTATTCACGTGTATTAAAATGAAGGATATGAGTTTACAAGATTGGAAAAAATAATATTTTTAAGTTGCAATTTCATATGCGTTTCTGTTAAAATATTGATATCTGGAAACCTTTCTAATCCGAACTTTCCTTCTTGTCCGGACGAGTTCGGATTAAACAGGTTCCACTTTTAAAAGAATGAATGGCAATACATGTTTCTTTTCATGTTTTATTTATTTTAACTAAAATTGATATCTAACTATATTTTGAATGAAAATGAGGGATGTCCGGAAAGTTCATATACTTCTTCATTTTTTATTGTATAACCATACATACGTTGTACAAATTTTGTCAGCAAAATTATAGATATCTAGCGAACACATTTATTAAAAATTACTAAAATGTGACTTACATTTGTATTTTAACAGTAATTACATACAACATATATACATCATCATGGAGCACTTTGACAACGTCAACGGCGTCAAATTAATAACTTCATGTTTACCCGCTATTCAATTTCTTTTGATTTCAACAGCCATGGTACCTGTCAGGCGTATACTTAATACATGTTATGTTGGTTTTATTTTATGAATTTCATATTTAAAATTTTTATTTAAAAAAAAGATGTCACAAGTTCCTATACAGTGCCTGAGATGTCTGTCTTTTTCAAAGCTTGCTGAAACGCAATATACGATATTTCGGCCATGCTACCTTTGGTCGCCTGGAGTACTTCTGATACGATATACTGTCATCGCCGCTTATTAATTTTTTTGACATTTAAACACAAGTTGCCTTTAACATTTTATGGTTGGTTTTGTTTTTAAAGTAAAGATTAAAATCTAAGTTGGTGCCATATTAGCGTTGCTATGAAGTTGAATATCATTACGTTGCTCCGTCCGTGAATTTGACGTCATTTTTGCGACACAAAATTTATGCACCATCATTGCCTATAATCGTCGTTAACAAGCTGTTTATTTGCGTATGACGTCATAATTTTCACTAAACATCATGTAATAGTATCTCATGAAGTCACAAAATTATAACGAGAGTTTGCGCTAAAATTACAACTTTTAGCAATTTATCATTCAAGTAGCTATTGTCATGAAATCAAAGTGCTCCGTCATTCGTTGATCATGTTGCCATGGTGATCAGCGCTTTGCGAATATTTCTTTTATCATGTTTTTTAATTAAGAAATATGTAGCAGATAAATACTTTAGCAAAATATTCAATCATCATATTAATATGACTGCTTATAATAATTCAATAGCCTTGTCTACGAACTTTCCGGACAGCCCTCGTATATTTCAGTTAGAGTCAGCTTCATGTTAACAGAAATCAGTTTATTTGGAAATTGTCTTAGTTCTTTGAAACAATAAACTTAAAAATATAATGTTCGTATTATTTTAGGACCGACATTAAATATAACCGATGCTAGGCTTGTGAATGGTACAAGTATTCACGACGGGCGTGCTGAAATAAAAGTAAACGATACATGGGGCACTATTTGTGATAATAACTTTGACATTCAAGCTGCAGATTTATTCTGTAGGATACTTGGTCTGAGGTAAACGTTAGGGCTTTAAAAGTTATTGTTTGGGTTTTTGTTTGGTTGGGGTTTACGTCGCTCTAACACATTTATGTTATATGGCAACTTTCTAGTCATACTAGGAAGATATCAGGTTCCCCTCCGTGCATTAGTTCAGGTACGAACGGGCACCTGAGTACTAGTATATAATAGGTGGATATTTTACTCACATGAAAGAATCCAAAGTCCCATTCGTGATTCATCAACGACCTTAGCCACTTCGATGGACGTCCCTCTTTGAAAGATAATATATGTTGTTTTATGCATCCGTATCACGTTGAAATTGAAATAAATGAAGATCATTTGCATTGTTTGCATGCCTAGAAATACGCTGATGCATGACTAAGATAAGGTGGGCTGCTATTGTAAAAAGGGCTTGTCATATTAAGGCTGGGCATATTTTAAGCTTCATTTATTTTAGATGACAGACAAGACAATATTATAAATACAACCATTTTGGTAACGTTTCCTACTTACAGAGAATTTCACAGTTTGCCAGAGTCTATAATTTATCTTCTGGCTTCTTTCTTTTATAACGATGTAGAGTGCTTTCATGTTCAATACATATGCAAACTTCATTGTTCGTCATTTTTACATGTATTTCTTCTATTTCGGAAGAATAAAATGCAATTACATTATCAATGTGAATAAATGATCAATGAATTGATAGCAATTCAATGGTAGAGTATAACAATTTAGCTTAATGTTTCACCTTCTTAATATAAAGGGCAGCTCAGTATTTCACTGGAGCCATATATGGAGAAGGCAGTGGTCCTGTGTTTATTGATCAACTTTTCTGCAATAGCTACGATTATACTCTGAGCGACTGTAACTATTTGTTTCTCAATGAATGTAGTCATGCTAGAGATATCTCTGTTGTTTGTAACGGTAAGTCACTTTTTCGTCTCTTAGCATATTGATTTTTAAGGAATACGAAGCAGAGCATTGTAGATAAAAGCAAAATTATTAATATGTATTATTAAGTAAAAACTTGCAAATACCGTCTCAATAAGTACATGTTATAAGATAAGTCTAATGACCTATATATCAAATCATTGGCAAGACCAATGCTTTATTCAATAAGAATTAATCTTTATTATATATTTATATTTTTTTAAAGTATGTATCAATTCATAACAAATCAATCATGTTAACTTAATCATTTTTCTATAAGAATGTGGACAACCTGATATATTTTTCTGGGGCGTTGATTTTTTCACCTACAATGGCACGACATTGTTTGCGGATTGCTCATACTATAAGACTTACGTTGGGAAATTAGAACTGACGTGTAATAATAAAACACAAGAGTGGGTAACAGAAGGGGAGTGTCAAGAGTATAGTATGTATAAGTCAAATTATTATGTGAATGGTAGATGTAAATTGTGAAGTAAATAGGTTTATTTTATGTAAGATTTTACACCATTTAACTTTAAATGTGTAAAGTTTATTAAAGCTTTGATATAACCTAATTATATATTGCAATTCAGCATTTGATGGTTAGAATAAAAACCTTCAAATAATTAATGGCACAAGACACAATCAAACACGTTTTGGAAGAATATTCATATAATTTAAAAGGACAATACTTGAAAGGGTCAAACTGGTAATTAATACCTATAGAAAAGATGCTACTTCTTGTAGCGCATAAGTTAAACAGATGTTCTTTAACGACTTTATAATATGCAAGTTTTATACAGATTTTCCGCTAGATCTCACTGACATACGGCTTGTTAACGGACCAAATTCAACAGCTGGTAGGGTCGAGATCAAGTCTTTGGATACGTGGGGAACAGTATGCGGTAATGCTTTCGGAATACAAGAAGCTAATGTTATATGTCGAATGCTTGGATACCCGTAAGTGGCATATTGCCTTGTTATTTTTAACCTTAATGTCAGTGTTTTATAATGATTATCATTTCTCCATGATAATAAAAATGTGTTCATTGTTTTAATTGGTTGATTTGGAAAAAGGCTGAAAAAGGCACACTGGAAGCACAGTAAAATGCATACTGTAATAAAAAAGTAAACAAGGTGGTTATATGTGTAAAAAGGTTTTTCATAGGCGCAATTTGGATATGCTGCCGTTGTTCAAGATTGCATAACACATATTAACTTGATGAAGATTTTCAGATCTGCATATTAAAGACGTTTGGCCCTATTACGCGGAAATGATTGGTTGGGTATACAAGAAATCGATGTAATGGGAAGTTTGAGACTTAAACATTGACATAATTTAGTATATACTGGTACTGTTAGATTAAATTAACAGTTCATTCAAACGCAAAAGATACCACAACATCATCTTTTAATTACTCGCTGTAATTAGAATTAAATCTACTAGTGTCTCAAATTGTTGCTAAAAGCTTTTTTTAAGCTAAAACAGTTACTGGGATTCAATTTATCTGCTTTTTAAAGATAAAGCAATAACAAAAACACTTATGCCGTTATTTTTTAATAAAGTCATTCCATCTGCAGGCCAGCAATGGGATTTTATGGTAAATCACATTTTGGAGCAGGTAAAGGGCCAATATTTATTGACGATCTAATTTGTCATGAAGACGCGGTCCATTTAAACAATTGCACGTACGAAACATATGATAATTGTAACCATGATGACGATATAGCTGTTGTATGTACAGGTTTGTATAATCCTAATTTTCAATCATTTATGTGGCTAGTGTATACGTTATAATTAAGGTATTTCTATATATATTCTTAAACAAATATATATTCATTTCTTTGATAACATCTTTTACATATTAAGCACAGAACAATAGCAAGAGTTTTTATTTTCGAATTTAGTTAATTATCCCGATTTATCAAAACAAGTCCTTTCATTAGAATTGATTTGTACGGGAATATCTGAAATATAAACTTGACACAAACGCTCAACAACTTAGATTCATAATAATTATAGCACCATAAATTACGGTAATAGATTATTCATGGATAACATTATTGTTTTATATTACATTTTCCGTAGATTGCGGTAACCCAACACCAAACAATGGCTTTACAAACTCGACAAAGACAAATTATGGTGCTGCAGTCCATGTTTCTTGTGATAAAGATCATATACTGGATGGTAAAAGTGATATCATATGTCAGATAAATGGGGAGTGGACCAATAAACCGAGATGTAAACTAATTGGTAAAGTTCTAGTTATCATAGCAAAAACGATGATCTTATTTTTTTTATTTCGTGAGATTTTATGCTCATGCATTTAATAAATAATGTTGTCCTCAGTAACGTTCAGAGGTTATTTATTAAAGATTTCATTTACATGTTCTTTGTTACGTGAAATTACTTACTTCGGTAGCCTTTTAGGATTGCTATGCTTTTATCATCCACACTTACGTTATTACGTTCATATAACTCCACACACTACTTCCTTTGTTGTGTTGATAGATGTAAGAATATATTATTCATCGACGTGTACATTGTAACGTTGTCCAGGCTCCCGATATAAATTGATTTGATTGATTGTAAATATTAAATATTCTAGGTTTTACGTTTTCTACACTTTACTTATACAGTGAATATGGGTTGTTGACCGTTACTAAAGGTTATCTGTTAACTTTAATATTATTACCATAGTATATAAAATAGTAAGTGTAATATGCTATTTTTTTTCGTCGACGTTTGTCCTCGATCTTTGTAAAATCAAATATTTTCAACAATCGGACAAAATAGATTTCCTTTAAGTTCAAAAGTTATCAGTTTCTATTTACTCTAAAGATTGGTGGGATTTTGAAAATATGTACCCACTTTTCATTAGATACTATAATTATAATTCTATTTTATCTACAAATAGATTGTGGTGATCCAAACACCTGCCAATGGGAAAGTTAACACGACAGAAACTACAAACGGAACAGTTGCTCTGATATCATGTGACAATGGTTATACATTATCAGGTCAAGCAGTTATAACATGCCAGTCAAATGGATCTTGGACACAAAACCCAGCTTGTGACATCGTTGGTAAAAACCTCTCGTTTTCAAAAATTAATATTTGATTTTCAATCCTTTGGAAATAAGTTTAAAAAAAATAAATGTTCCATTTTCAAACTTGAAAAAGTAGAAATAAATCATTTTCTGTTCCCTTAAATAGCAATAAACACAGCGTGTACACATATATGATTTATTAATTTCGACTGTTTAAGGCAAGGATAGTGTACGAAATAGCATGTAGATTTTTCGTAAAAAAACATTTTAATTTGAAAATGGACACATCGATTCAAATCTTCTTAACGACACTAAACTAGCTTAAAATATAATCTACACCAGTTATATCAATAATAAAATATTCTTGTGTCTTGATTGTAATAGTTGATTAAAAATATTTTTGACATGTAAAACATACGTTTAGACTGTAAAGTACCAAGGCCAAACAATGCCCATGTAACATTGATTGGAAACAAAACTACATTTGGTGAATCAGCGATTATAAGTTGCTGGACTGGTTATAACCCAAAAGTGAATTCAAATGTTATGTGTCTATCCAATGGCTCATGGGAAAAGTGGACTGACTGCGAAATTGTTGGTAAGAAAAATTATATATTAAAAATGATCGATTGAAAAATGATTTATTGCAATACTTTTTTACCATGTAAATAAACAGAATGCATGTATATTACTGCAAAAATGCATTCACTGTCACAGGACAAAAACCTTTGAAAAACGTGTTCGACAATTATTTTCATATCTTTTTCAAAACAGTTGAATATTTGTATTTCTTTGAATCTTCCGTAGTATTACTTTTGACTTGCCTTGAATCTGCATGACGGTAGTTTCTATGCGATCGATATGTTTGGGATATAATGAAGAGAAGACTTATCTATAATTGTTATCAGATTGTGGTGATCCTGTTCCGGCCAAAGGCTCTGCAAATAGTACAAAGACAACATATAGAACAGTTGTAGAGATAACATGTGCGCCTGGCTATATCTTGACGGGAACACCAGTAATTGAATGCAAAGAAGATGAAACATGGACAGATTATCCTACATGTGATACAGCAGGTAAAATTTATATCTTATTCAATTATAAAAAATTTAAAAAAAAAACTCGTTATATTGCTTAATTATGAGTAGAAGAGTGTGCTGCTATGTACTCACTATTTTATTCTGTTAGATTGTGGACGATTCTCAGTGGCGAATGGTGAAGTGAATACGTCACTTGGTACAAGTATTGGATCATTGGCTACTGTCAAGTGTGATGATGGTTATGATTTACAAGGTTCTTCAGAAATTATTTGTACATCAGATGGATGGGAAAAAACTGTGTCATGTCAAATACAAGGTATACTTGCATATACATGTAACTAACGCCGTTTCTTAAAATATTGTTGTGCTGTAATTAATAGATAGTGCCTTCATCCTGCTGATAATCATTTACGTTTAGCTTTAAAATGGCTTTATGCCCACCCGAGTGAAATGGTCAGTGAACAGGTAAAAAAAAAAAATTACTTAACGTTTTACCATAATTGTGTTACAATTTTATATTTGATAAGTTAAAACAAAACCAATAATCCACGTGACCAACAGGTTTTGTAAACATCGTGCTACTCTCAATCCTTGTATAGAGTTGGGTAGTCATTTTTATGATTTTAGATGTTGTATCAGTAACAATTTTCATTATCAGTTATTGGTCTCTTACTATAATTATTATTGTCAATCTATTGAAATATACTAAGTAATACTAATTGAACTCAACTTGACAGCAAATAAATTATCATAACGCCAATTGAAAGACAGATAAAAGCTTGAAAAGTGTGTACTTATAAGCATTATAAGTATCATATAACAACTGTTGACTGAAATAATGACAATATTTATAATGATGACTATTGATATGATTTTACAATACTTTTAAGTCTGTGATGATCCTACACCGTACAACGGAAAGATAACTGACACAGATGGAGGTGACGAGTTTGTCTTTGGCAATTATGTAAAGATAGAATGTTACAGTGGGTATAACATTGAAGGTGACAGTGTGATCACGTGCATAAATGGAAGGAAATGGAGTGCATCATCGAAATGTCGATTATTGGTAAATGTTTGTATATTGTTATGTTTAAAGGACTTTAGCTAACGGTTGATGTATTGTCGAAACGCTTAAATTTCAAACATAAGTTAAATGGTTTGTATAAAATAAGCTTGTTAAAAACATCCCAATACCATAATTTCAATTACCTTCAAAGAGTGAACAAAACATGTCTCTATTTTTTTTTCACATATTTTATTTATTTATTTTTTTATTTATTTATTTATTTATTTATTTTTAATTATCTATTTTTTGCGTGAATTAATTAATGTATTATCTAATGAAAGTTTGTCAAAAGCATACTGTGCCTCTACATGGTACTATGGATGATTCTGACGGTAATGAATACAACTCTGCAGTGACATTCAGCTGTAATGAGGACTATCTTTTGGTTGGAAAAAAGACAAGCACTTGTGGAGATGACGGCAAGTGGAGTAGTGAGCCTCCAATATGTGAGAAAAAATGTGAGAATAATTGTCAAAATCTTTATATGCTATTGTTTCACTATAGTCCAGGTATGAGTTTTCATTAATGGTTATTTTCCGACGTTTTCGTGAGCAATTGATATATCTTGTATCATGAATATACCATCGAACAATAATTTTCTTCAACATAGTATAAGTGGTTAGAAAAAGTGCTTCCGTTTTGTAAAGCCGACACATGGTATTTAAAAAAATGAAACCATACCCCCTTACAGAAGAGACTAAATATGTTAGAGAGTCATAAATTTCAAATCAACAAACTAATCAATGTGTATTAAAAAGCTTAATAGGACTTAATGAGTTTACGGACACTCGTAAAAGTGGTCTGTCCTCGGCAATCAAACACATCTGTCATGCTTCCAAAAAGGATGCATATGTATTTTAGGCAATAATGAAATATAAAAATTAAAACGCCCAAAGAGTAAAAAATTCATAATTATATATTCTAGTTTCAGTAGGCCAACATCTTGGAATTCTTGAAAAATCATATGAAAATGTAATTCGGTAACAATGACTTCCACTCCACTTTCTTATTATTACATTTGAGCCTTTTACTCTTTTGACACCAAAAATCCCTTTTTGTAACAGGCCAACAATGAATGGATGTCAGCAACGTTTTACTTTATGAGTGTTATGAGTGTAACACGCTTGAGACTTATATTTTATTCTTTTTTAAATAATTATGTTAATTACTTTACAGACAGTAATGTGCTTGAATCTATAGATGTTGCTATTAATAGTTTTATACTTTTTTCCAGCCGATGTTGGAGGACCTTGCCTTAGTATAGAGTATTGTTTGATGGCCGGTTCTATGTGTATCGACTCAGTATGTAAATGTCTCACAGGGATACATAACAGCAAATCAAAGATATGTGATAAAAGTAAGCTATTTCGCATGCTTTACTATGTCAGTAACTGTAGATTTGGAAATCGCGGCTTTTATTTTCATTGAAAACATCACGAAATAAAAAACTACGAGTCAGGTTTTACATTTTGTCACGGAATATACACGAAGCTTACCGAGGCTGAGAAGTAACAAATTTGAACTACTAGAATGACATTTTGTAATTTCTATAAACATTAGCAGAAACATTATAACTGACAAGCGTGGTTTATTTACCATGAAAGATAAAAATAACATTATAACGGAAAACTGAATTTATTTACAATGATCCCCTTTTTCCATTTGTTAATTCTAAATCAATTTGTTTTTCTATATATTTACATGCCTATATATGCAATAAAATAGGATTAGGTAACCCCTATAATGACGTCTGAATTATTACGCGTTACCGGGAAGAACATTGAACAGAATGTATAAAAATATGTAGTATAGCAATTTAGTAAATGAAACTGAAAGTATCTAACAGTTCAAAAAAGTTTTTTTCATTTCTGATTTGAAAATATCGCTTATATGAAGATAAACAATATCATTGGAACATCTTTAAAGTATATTGTGCCAAGTTTCATCAGTATTGGAGCATTTTTCATAGTTTTATAGCAGTTTGAATTAAGGTAAACGAAAGTGTTCACAATAATAGAAAAAATACTTCTTTTGTTGTCATTATTTCGTTAAGTGCATATATGTAATACATATTGCAATAATGCCTTTTTTAAAAACAAAAACAAAAAAAACCTTGATCGGAAAACAATTTGCAATAGTCACTTCTAAAAATGTCTGAAATATTGCAGAAAGGGACAGGTAAGGTCATCTTCCACCAGTAAAGCTGGTAAGTCACCATATGACTTATACAGTGTTGGTGCGAGGAAAAATCCAAAACAATGTTTGAATGGTGTTAATATAACATATATTATAACACGCTCCACACTCCTCCCTACTAAACAGAAAGATCGAATTCATTAATTCACGATATATACCTGACATTAAAATGTTTCTACATCACAAGACGTCAAACGTGACGTCAATAAACGTATGCCGTCCGAAAAAGGAAAGCTACTCATCCGCTCAATAAAGTTCAACATACGTTATCAATTTTTATCAGGATGTTAGAATAGACATATATGTCAATTTTTTTCTTTCGTTGTAGTAAATTATGCACGGTTTATCGTTCAAATGTTTTGTATTAAATTACTTACATCTATATATTATCTAATGATATGTATTTCATAAGTGCCTCTATTACCTTACGGGATTGATGAAGGGGATCATTCTATATCAAAGGCTGATGTGTGTGGACCTGCTTTATCATTTCTGCCCGGAATGCCCGTATCTGGTTCCATGCGTAAACATTTGTTTGTAAGTATACATTTAACGAACTGACAGTAGAAGACAATCTATAGTAAACATATTTTAAGAAACCAAGTGTAAACAACAGTCATGGAAAATATTGTTTATTTAAAAATAATCCCTGTCAATAGAGAAAAAACATTCAAGATAGTAGTGTAGATACAAAGTCATATCTGATATATCAATTAAGTTTGCGGGTGCAAATGAATAACATTACAGTACAAGAAGGGTTATTTCAAGATAATTACTTACTTCTATTTTCAAACCAATCGAACAGTCCTCCTGATTTTTGGAAGCCTTTATTCGGTTATAACATGTGCGCATGTTTCTCGTAAAAATACTACATTTCTTTTGGTGAAAGCTTGTACTTGTTAAATGCAATAATAAAGATTGTTTTCCATCTTTGCTTATATATATTTGTAGGCTTAAATAAAGCTCTTTATTATTTCATGTTCTTCATTAAAAATAAGCAGGCACAAATATGGCCTTTGTATTCCGATTAAACTTGAGAATCATGTTTGAACAAAACAGGTCAAATGAGAACCAATATTGTCAAATGTTTTATGTTCATGTTTATTGTTTATTTGTTGAAAATGATATATAATTTTGAGAGAGTACGAATATGTAATAATAAAGACGGCTCAATCAAATCGAGCCTAAACATCATTTTCAACTTTTGGGCGTTCTGAAGGTATTCAACTTTTCTCATTTTTTAAGTTTCGAGTAAAAGTAATAATGCCATAAATAGTTGCTAAATGTTATCCACTTTGCCCCATTGTGTTATGTTAATTATATGTGTTTTAAAAAAAAATATGTTCTAACTTTTACTATATCATAAAACATATTCTACTGTTGTTGCTTTAAGTGAATTGTCTCATTTATGTATCGCTTTTATTGTAGGTAAGTTCCTATGGCCTTGTAAGTTTTGATACGAAATACACAAACCCGACTCCGCCAGAAGATATAAACAGTATTATTGAAATCGGCAATCAAACCATCATTGCACCATTCTTTGGTCCCATTGATAAAAGATCATCAGGCCCTGTTTACTTTAGATCATATGATATCTTGAACTCGTATGACAAAATGAAAGAGGATGAAGAATTGATATCTTACATAGAGAATATTGTGATAAAGTTTGGCGAGAGGGAAACTTTCGATGCCAGCTTTGTAATGATAGCCACCTGGCATGAAGCAAAGACAACAAGTGCAGGATTTGATTCTACAAAGGTACGTGCATGTTTTAATGATAGCAAGGCCCAGTTTTAGAATTGGGAGGGAACTTAGAAAGGTATATTTGTAATGGCCCTGGTGGAAAGGAAAATGACATTTGTTTATAACATAATATTTTAAAAAGCGTAATATAAAATGTTTACATATTTGGCTCTAAAAACACATTTACATATTTGTTCATTCGTATTTATCTCCTTTTTCTCCTTTTTGAATTGTATATATTTTGCATCATATGTTAACAATTGGCTCACTTTATTCAATGTGCAAAACTGAGCAGAATAGATTAAATCATGTTGTCATTCAAGCTTTTATATTTTGTACGAATATTAAATAAATATGTTATACCTTCTGTTTCAAAAATACTTTACAGTCATTCTTTCCGACAATGCACCAGCAATTAATATAATCACTTTAAATTATAAAAAAGACAGGCAGTGTTTTATAAAATAAGCTCTACTTGTAACAACAATTATTGCTTTGAACGTGTCTTTTTCAATTGCTTTTATGATCAAAAAGCATCTATCTTTTTCATCAGCTAACTAGTCGCCCGCAGGGCTAAAGGAGGGAATACATTTAAAATTCATGGGAGGATGGTTTATTCAACGGGAGAGAGGAGGAAATTTCTCCGTGATAATTGATCTTGGACATTGTTTCAAATGGCTATTTATTACCACTGATTCAGAAATCATGTGAGATCAGTATTCGGTCTTTTGCATTACTGGTTAGTTATCTATGCAACATATTTTTGCGGACAGATGCCGAGATATGGCCAAATGTAAATTAGATTTCGCCACAAACAAACAAAATCAATTTTCACATTCCAAAATTGATAGGTATTGCTGTCTCAGTTTCATTAAGCCTTCTCTGAAACAACATTTTTATGTTTTAGAAATCCACTTTTCAAGCTGTAGTTGTATCGGACGGAAAATCAACGTACATGTTATACATTTATGGACACGGTTTAATGAATTGGAAACGAAGGGTACGAAGGGATTTGGAAAATCAATCGAACGCACCCGTATGGGTTGGCAATAATGTTCAAAATGATCAACCATATACACATCCCTATGCCTTTAATTCTCAAGCTTTATATCTAGACAGGCAACTAGATGTATCCTCAACAGAAAACGGTACGTCCGTACATTATGTAGTTACATTTCTATTATCTTATGTGTATAAATATTTAATTAAAGAACAAAATGTAAAAATATCATTTAACAGAACTAAAGTAAGTGTGCTTTCTACGGTCATATTAAAAAATTGAGTTTGAGTCTCCACAAAAAAAAATATAAATAGAAAATTTTCTTCCTTTAGATGTTGATGGACTTGTCTTTAAACCCTTGCATCAGCTAAACAGGAATTACGAAAACGATGCTGTTGATTGTATTAATTGGTATAACGACAATTTTGACAAGAAGAAGAACCTAGATTATCTCGCAAGCCTTATGCCAGAATGTCCATGTGATATATGGCTCTCTCGTTTCGATCCTTGGTTTTGGAAAATAGGATTACAAAAATCAAGGAAGGATGAAAAACATATCTGTGTAGATATGCCCTTTGCTGGAAAATTTAGGCATTTTGGAAAAGTAAGTTGAAAAGAAGGAATGTATTTGTGTTTTAGGCAAAACTGATGACTTTATCACTTCCAATACTTGATTCAAATGCAATTAAAACGTATTCAAACGTCTTAAATCAAGTATCTACATTTGTTCAATTATCTTATATAAGTAAGTAAGTAAGTAAGTAAGTAAGTAAGTAAGTAAGTAAATCTTTTATTATAGTTATATGTGAACATGTACTAACAATAACATTAATAACATATTAATATAAACACCCGACCCAATTAGTCATTTTAGTTAGAAATATTGACCCCAATTAATTTTCAGTCATGCTGTTACGACGTTAAAACATGGCTCTGGGTATATGAACGTCCCTATGCTGGAGGGTTTCAATTTTACCACCCGCATTTTCAAACAGAGCATTTTTTAAATGATGTTGTTTACAAGAAAAAATGCTGTGATTACTCAAATCATTGCAACTTATTCTACGAGCTAAGACCAACTGGGTCGTGCTATGTTTCTTCACCATATGACTTCGGTAAGTGAGTTTTATGATCATCATTATACCATTGACTAAACTGCTTATATATTGTTAAAGAATATAAACACATAATAATTATTATACTTTTTTTATTTCAAACGTTGTGAAGGAATATTAATATGAAGTTAAATTTTTCATAACTGTCTGAGTAAACATTAAAAAGCTTCGCACATGTTTAATTTAAACATTACCGATAGGTTTTGCATATGAAAATATTATTCAATATTATTCAACATTTTGGTAATTTTTGAGTAAAATAACGTTTATCATTTTATAATTATTATCTTTAGGTGCATTTTGGGGCGATCCACATTTTATAACTTTAGATAGAAAGAATTTTACATTCAACGGTCTTGGCGAGTATACGTTATTACATGTTGACACCGATAACTTTACTCTCGACATCCAAGCAAGAACTGAAAGGGCACTTAAAAAGGATGGTAGCCTTTCAGACGCCACAGTTTTTAGCGCATTTGCCGTGAAAGAATCTTCAAATACTTCTCTCCATGTTGAGCTTAATAAAGCAAAAACAGGTATTTTTTGTTAGCATAGGTAATGTTATTTCAACATATCTACAATTTGATTGTCAGCTAGAATATTTCACTTATATCTTTGTATACAGTAGATGGCAACAGGTAATGTTGCAAACAATAGTGTTGCCGTTACACCTTTTATATTGAAAATATAGAATTAACTGATCAATACTGTTTACAGCTATAGTGCTTGACAAAATTTAAAAACAATGAAAACCTTCAAAGAAGTCTAACTTACACAATTAGACTAGGTACTGGGACATTCTTTTCAGCGTTTAACAAAGAATTCTGTTTAAAAATTTAAGATAGTTTAAATAGTTAATAAGAGTATATTTATGAAGTCAAATTTAATATACATGTAATAAAGATTACTTTAAAGGATTTTTACATCACTTATCTTATAGATAAGGTGTTATACATTGGGGGTTTTGTTCCAATATCTGACGTCATAAACGATGTTCTCCGAAAGAAACATGCGAGAATACAAATTAAAATAAATTAGACTGGAATACGGGGAACTTAAATATCATCTCGAATTTCATAAATTCTAGCACTGTTTTAAATCTCTTAGACATACCTTCTACTTAATTTACTTGCTTTAATTACTATTTAACTTCAAATCTTATGATATAAAAGTTAAATCTCATTCAAATAAGATTGATGACATTGACTATTATAGCTAAATAAAAATCTTATTTCTGCCCGACATTATTGTTTTGTGTCAGTTTAAAATATTCTGGTTGGAGATAACTCCAGCACTAAATCGCATATTTTTGTGCATATCTAAATTATCTGTATATTTCATTCATTGACCCACCGAAACAAAGTTCGGTTCAAAAAGTTTACGATGCACAACAAACTTTATGTTTGGAAATGGAAACTGATATTCCTTTAGGTCCTAAATGAGGTATCCCAAACATGTATTATTTTCACCCTGCAACAGTAAATAAAGTCAACACTTATTTTAAAAGTCTTTCCCAAGTCAGTGGCCCGTCATCAAGACTATGGCAGGTTAGTATTAAATTTTTTGAGGCAGTTTTTTAATAAAAAGTTGATATACATTAAAACATTTACCACATCTTTAAATTTCATTTGTCATGCTCCTTTATTTCTAGGTTACTATATGTTTGTTGGTTAGAAGAATATTATTTGTCAAGTGTCAGGGTTATCTCTCTCCAACCAGTATACCATCTTATGATATCCTTCCAGCTACATAATTATCTTGTATTAAAGAGAAATGTAAAAGTTGTTTACATCAATATTATAACTTTGCAAATATATATTTCTTTTATTAAAATATGTTATCATATTACGATACGTTTATCATCATTGAAGTCTGCATATTATTGCTTCATTCTTTATTAGGCATGATTATTTACGCAAACAATGTTGACATCACTAGCCAGTTCTATGCAAATACCGACACTGAGTCTCAATCTTTTCATATCCGTGAGGAACCGTCGAGTGGGACGTTGATTATTTCAAAAATGGATGAAACTCTTAGTGTTTTATTGCCAACGAGTGGTAAGAGTCTTGACTTTTATATTAACGATTAGGTAATAGTAATCTTGTTTACTCAGTTTATTTGTTTTTGAACATTGAGCCAAATATGTTCTATTTAATGATCTAAAAATGAATGTATTTACCATTTGTTGTAAGTAAAATGTTATAAGACTAGTGAGAGTAAAATCATATTACTGAATTAATGCATTAAATTTTCAGGAATATCTCTCAATATATCAGTGAACGTAGAAATGCTTTCTTTAAAAACCGGGGTGCCAAAGGTATTTCATGGGCTGACGACTGGATTATTGGGAAACTATGATGGTAATCCAGGGAATGACTTCACAATGCCAAATGGAACTGTCCTCCAAGGAAATCTTACGGAACGAGAAATTTATGAGTACGGAAAGACATGTATGTTCCAGTGTTTGTTAAATATCGTTATTATCACACAAGAAAATGATCATATTACTTGCTCAAATTTGATAACTCTATAATTACCAAAACGATTGCTTACTGCGAAGCATTTTGACCTTCGATGTAACAACAAGTTCCAGAAAATTAAAAACCAAAACGGGAGATGGTAGATATTGTTTTGTAGCTATAGAAAGTTGTCATGACGACCGTTTTTATTTTGTATTATCTTGACTTGTCTGATCAATGATATTTATTTTATTGGTAATGGAACTCTACTGTCCAATAATTGTCTGTTTTGTATAAATAGTTTGCACATATCATTATGTATTTTAACTTTATCAAATATACTTTGTTAAAAAAGTTAAAGATTATAAAGGTGACTTTAATCATTTAACATGTGTGCATTACTTCAGGTCATTCTTGATTTTAGGGTCGATCAATGCCAATGACTCCGCATTTTTTTATGAAGACGGCAAATCGCATTTGGATTTCCATAATGACTCGTATATTCCACGTTTTCTTGATGAAGCTGATCCTTACAAAATATTGGAAGCGGAAAAAGCTTGTAACGGCTCACAAAATATCGAATGTATTTTTGACCTCGTTTTTACTGAGAAAATTGAAATAGCCAACCAAACAAGCATCATTAGAGGAGAGTTAGACTCTGCTACGGCTGAACTTGGTATTGTGGGCAATTTAAATTAATTCAATTTTTTATTTTAGTAATCGATTCATATTGACAATATAAACATTAATTATATAAAAAATAAATATCCCTACGATATAATGCATATGAATATATATTTAAGGGTTTAAATATTTGCACTTTTCACTTTCACACAGAATTTGTCATTTTTTTTCTAGAAATAACAGTGCCTACGCTTTCTGGATGTGAAGTCATATATGCAACGAAAGGTCAAAATGTAAATTGTCGCATACATTTCGATTCTGATGATGAAGTCTTCTTCCTAGAAAACAGTGTTGATGCAAAGATTGATATTACTTCTTCATCAGTCACATACTTCCAAATAAATGTTGACCCTGTGAAGATTCGGTAAATATTATCCATAGCGTTTGTATTGTTCATACACATATTCTACTTTCAATTATACCTCTAAAATATTTAAAAAAGCAAGTTAAGTATCGATTGTTACAGCCATAAGTTAAAAAACTCTTTTTTTCTTTATTTTTAAATAATTTGCCCTTTTCTCTGTCCTGCTGGCATATACATGAATGTTTTATGAAAGAGGATAATAATCTCTTTAATTGCATAGGATATTTTACAGTTCAAAATTAAAATGTGTTAATTCTGAAGTTTAATCTTCTCTTTACCAAACAAAACACATGTTTTTCATAAGTATTTTGTTTAACACACAGCATTGCAACGAAAAACAAAAATGGTCGCTCTTCCCCAAGTTTCATGTTAAATATCGTTCTGTGTACACTGTGTAATGGTCATGGCGCGTGCAGCAATGAAACACGTGATGATGAAATTGGTGGAGGGTATTTTAGATATGCCAAATGTATATGTGAGCCGCAATATCAAGGTAAGAACTTTCAACAAGCTAAATCAGGAAAATTGCATAAAACTACATGTATATTTGTGTTTTTATATAAGTTTAATATCTTTTTAAGAATGCAGACATTTCTTATGTTAAGTTCATTTTCTAAATTATTTTACAGGAGACGATTGTGAGCATGATTTTGACGCATGCGCAGCAAATCCATGTTCACTAAAAAGAACGTGCCAGTCCCTTGCAGCAGATGAGCAGAAAAAACAAAATAGGTCACATGTTTGTGGACCGTGTCCAACTGGTTTTGAAGCAGATAACAAAGCCGAATGTATAGGTACTTTATTAATATATTAATTAAAGTATTGCACTGCAGACATTTAAAAAAAAATATGAAGACAAATGATCAAAACAGTCGGTATTAATGCTAAATGTATTTCAGCATAAATAATCATAACATTTAAAAGTTAAGAAACATGTTTATTATTGAGACATTTTATCAAGACTCAGATAATAAAGCACGAACAATGATGGACCACATCTCGTATCAACCTCATTCGCCTATTGGTATCTGTTGTCTTTATTCTTTTTGTTTGGGTTTGATGTCGAAGGACTTAAGTTTTAAAATACTTAACCTTATTTTGATTCAATAATACCGTCACTAATTATGTTACTGCCAATGCAACTACTGATGTGCCGTAATATAACAATCTGTGTTGTTATACGCTTCGAGAACATTTTGAGGAAGTCATCATTATCGACTTAAGATCTTTGCATGTTGTTTCCTTCCCTATTGTTTTGTATCAAAAGTGTACACTTACACCAAATGTAAAACGATGGTCCTGATTTTTTTTTAAAAAGTGCATTGATGATTTCAAAACTTTCTTTTTAGATGTTGATGAATGTGTAAATAATGAACATAATTGTGAACATACTTGCACAAATACAGAAGGCAGCTTTGAGTGCTCTTGTAGGAGTGGTTATGAGTTGAAAAGCAAAAACAAGTGTAAAGGTAATTAATAGACGTGTAAACTTAAGGTAATTAAAAAAAAGTACGGGGAGACCTTGTATCAGTGAAGCTTACAAAATTAAAATCAGCTACTAATATATTTAAAGAAATAAAGTGATACTGGCTACTTGTTATTTATAGCTTTATAAATACACTTATTTATTGTAAATGAAAGCCAATAAGTACCTTTATGGTCGATATATGGATGTAATTTGATTCGTTAGTAGCGGTAATTATATTATAATGTTTGAAATACACTTCCCCTTCACGCTAATAAAGTTCCATTAACTATACATCTTTTTCAGACATAAATGAATGCGATATAGACATACATAATTGTACACATAAATGTGTAAACAACGACGGGGGATTCTTCTGCGAGTGTTATCCGGGCTTCGAATTCGATATTTCTGCCTGGACATGCATTGAACATTCAGGTAACCAAGCAGTATACGTGTTTTGTTTCTTACGGATGTTTTGCTATGCATATTTTACTTTTAGCAATAGTTCAACTTCTTCAAAGTAATGCTAATATGGTAAACATTTGAATTTAATGTAATCTAGGAAAAACTATTAAACTTGATAATTCGAGATATGTATCTAAATGTATCAAATGATGGATGTTTGGAACAAATATGTAGATTAGTCAATTACAAGCTGTTGACAATCTCTTTCCTTATAACGTCCTTTTGTGCGCTTCGCTACGCTTTTCAGCACGTTTTATCAATAGTAGAGACTGTTATTATGGTTAATACATGTAAACATGCCATACAATGTCTGATTAATAATTTTGAAATCTAAATTAAATAATATGTAGATGCGAGAGGTTGCAATGATTCAGAAAAGACAGCGTGTTCGGGTACAAGTGGCTGTAGTAAAATTAGAGGAGTGCCTGAATGTTTCTGTACTAACGGATTCGAGCTAGATGATACAAAAACAGCTTGCAAAGGTAACATTGATATTCAGATATTGTGATGTGTTAAAATCTGATCAACATTGATCTAAAAGACTTTAACTGTTCTTTTTGATTCGTTTGAGAAATGACATTGACAAATATATATTATAATATAGAACTTGATCACATGAGATTAATCAGTTTTTCCTTTCAAAAAAGTCTTCTTGAAATATCAGTTTTACAATCTAGAACAGTAAGACCGTGTATCAGATAAAAATTGTCATCATTTATTATCTTTTCCTTTCACCGTGTTTTTTTTTTTTTTTTTTTTTTTTTTTTTTTTGTAAATGTATTCTAATATTTCAAAGTATTTACCTTTATACAAACTTGAAATATTGAATTCTTTATGGCTTATATCAGTTATGAAGTATTTAATTAATATAAGCAATCCACTGCGTATAACAATATATATATTTAAAAATGCTTCAAATACTATAAACAGATACATTACATTGAAGACTAAAATGTGGCTAACAATTTGTTACATAACAGGGCAAACGGTTACGACATTTTTTAAAAAAAAACACCTTGATTTATTTTATGACAATAACGATTTGATTTAGGAACGAACAATATCTCGATGATTTAAATGAGATTATTTCTGTATTAAGACATAGATGAATGCAGCCGAGGTGTTTGTCCGCATGACTGTGTTAACACTAATGGGAGTTTTGAGTGTGTTTGTTTAACTGGTTATGAGCTCCATGATTTGACTACTTGCAAAGGTATACATACAATGAATAATATGAAAAATTGTTGTTCTTTATATATTTTTTTTCGCAATTGTTATATTGTGATATTCTAGGATTGCACACCTTCTGCAGCAATAATTTATTCTGTGTTGTAGCGTTGTGGATGACTGTTTTGTAGTTTCAAAAGCCCATTAAGCCCCAAAAATAAAACCTCATTTTTATTATTCAATTAACTATTTTTTGTAAGGGCCTGTTTGTCCGAAATTTTCAAAAGGAATTTACTAACCATAAAGCTTAAGTATATTCAGCTTTTCTTGTGTTTTTTGCAATAAATATAGTTATAGGGATTTAGTATTTTGTACATTGAAGTAAAATACAACCTTATTTACGTATTGCTACATTTATGCCATTTTATTTAACATTCAATGTCGTCACTTATTTCCAATGATAAGCATTACATTTTAATAATTTCAATTCATTATAAAAACGTTTAAAAGAGACGTTTTCTCTTCTAAATACGTTTAAAAACACTTTTTTCTTCTCTAAATGAGTAAAAACAAATACTTATTCTAAACGTTTACTAGAATTATATTTTAGAGAGTTTTTAATTATATACGCTTATGTCGTTTGAAGGAGAACGTTTAAAAACCTCTTACTTTATTTTCCTTAAATATTCTCAATTCGATCCTATCACACATATTTATCAATTGTTATTTAAGCTTGTGCTGTTCCCTATTGGGGAGACAACTGTGCAAACAAATGTGTCTGTACAGGCCGTGGTGCAGACAGATGCGACCCAGTTAAAGGTTGTATTTGTAAGCCTGGTTGGCAGGGAGAAAAATGTGATAATGACATTAATGAATGTTCTGCAACATTTGAACGATGTGATGATCCATTTAAAACATGTGTCAATAGTCTTGGTTCTTACACATGCTCTTGTCGCTCTGGATATCAGCTGACAGATGAACAAAAATGTGAAGGTATTTCATCTTGTTAGCTGATCATACAGAATGGTTGTTTATACATTATCAGAATATCTTTACGCTTTCTTATCTGAAATGAAAAAGATAAACCTAATGTAGCTTGAAAATTTATGGGTTTTTTTGTTTTGTTTTTTAATTTCTCATTCTTTGTAACGTTTATACCCGAGTTTAAAATCCTTAATCTATTCAATAGCATTTAGCAGCAATCAAATTATTCAGTCAGTTTCATATGGATTTCACATTCAAATTTCTTTTTAAAAGAAGACGTGTATTATATATGTTACGGAAATACGTTTGTATTGTTTGTATTTACTTTCTCAGTCAAAGTTAAAAGATACTGTCTAGGTAGAAAGAGACAAAATGTTGTCCAGGCATTTAATCAGTAGCTAACTTATTTAAGGTGGTTCCAATAAATGCATCTTAAATTCACCCATATAGAGATTGCAACTAGGTATATCTGCAATTAGGGCTTTGTAAATTCCAATGTGTATAAGCTTAACATCTTAACTATGTTTTGCATTTAAAACAAAGACCTTTTTTTCTTATAATTCCAGTATAAGTATATTGCCTTTTTTCAATTTCATTTGTTCTTGAATCTTGGTTTATAATTTGTTTGTTATAGACATAAACGAATGTGCTGATCCATGGCTCAATGACTGTATGCAGGAATGCGCTAACACTGTTGGAAGTTATTCTTGCAAATGCAGAGAAGGTTATACGAAAATAAATGGAACCTTCTGCACAGGTAGTGTCCGGATTATAAACATTGAATGTTTAGAATACCGTATGTGTACTTTTATTAATTCGAGGATTTTTAAAAGTCTATCATGATTCTTTACCGATTCATATTTAACTAAAGAGCTATGTAAATAAATAGTAGGAAAGAATTTTATTTTTACCATTTTTTCACTTTATACCTCACGTTAACAACGAAATTATCTTTACATGATACTTCATAAGTTACTTCACGTTTAGCAACCCTGTTGATTATGGAAATGCATACCTTGATAAATAATCAATTAAAATGTAATTACAATGTTGTAACATTTTGTAAATACGTAAAAAGTTCAAACATTAGTCACCTGGGATCAAACCGTAGGTCACACTGCCCAAATATGGAAAAACCTTTTTAACACTATAGTGGTCACATTTATGACTCAATTATAATCAAACTTGGTCAGAATGCTTGTCTCGGTAATTGCTCGGATGAGAGTTTGAACATGGGTCGTTTCCGACGAAAAATATATCACAGGAGCTAGAAATAGAAAAATCGTGTTATCGCTCTAGTGGCTACTGTATTGATCAAAATTTCCAGAAAATTGGTCTGATTAATCTTTTGATGATTTCTAGATCAAGTTTGAGTATGAATTACCTTGGATGAAAAAACAAGGTCACACCGCCGAAATATGGGAAATCATTGTTAACACTCAAGTGGTCACAATTGTGCCTTAATTATCATTAAACTGTTTCAGGATGGTTGTCTAGGTAATTGCTCAGAGGAGCTTAAACATGGGTCATTTCGGATGAAAAACAAGGTCACAGTGCTAAACATTGAAAAATCGTTTTCACAGTCTAATGGCTACTATTTTTATCCAAATATCCTTGAAATTGGTTCGAAAGTTTGCTTTGGTGATTTCTTGGTCAAGTTGGAATATGGATTACCTGTGGTCAAAAACTAGGTCATTCTTGGCCCTCTTATTAAGACAGCCCGTCCTCCTTTGGATTTCAACTTTTTACAAACTGCATTAAAGCAATCTAAAACATCACCCTAGTCCACTGAGTCAAACAAAATCAATTTGCTGACGCTGTAATGTCACAATATAGAAATGTTTACATATCAGGTGGGAAATCTGTAAGCACAAATTCCCACTCTGTGATCTTTGACGATCGGGCTGCACATATTCACATCCTTAGCTAGCAGTAAAAAGGTGTACTTTAAGCTGAGTCTTTCAAATGAAAACCGCGATGTGGATAAGATTTCTTTTTGTAGTATTGCATCGGCTTATTTCATATAGTTTCATTTATTTTGTATGTATTGTAGATGTGGACGAATGTGAATTGGGTCTGGACAAGTGTACACAAAGATGTATAAATAATCTGGGCTTTTATTCGTGTTCCTGTTATTTTGGATATTCTCTCAACGATGATCGACAAACTTGTGAAAAATGTAATTGCTGTCTATATCTGAGATATGTTTAAATTTCAAAATATCGGCAAATGCTGGCATTATTGTTATCCGTCATAACATTTCCTGAAATTGTTTTGTATCTAACATATTTATTTGAGCCGAACTTTGTGCTGCGTATATATCTTTTGCGTGAGCTTGATTCTAATCTCCTATTTTTACATATTTATTTAATACTCAAAGTTGAATAAAAAGGATGCCTAAGATCACATAAGATTTCGTGTATTTATTAGTAATATGAATATGAAGAAGTCAAAAGTATGGCAATATTTTAGTCATCAGGTCCATGTCTGGCTAAACCATATATTCAATTAAGGATAGAAAACTATTTGATAATGAAAAAAAGACAATGTTGGTCTTTCCAGTATCAATGATTTTTTTTATATTTCTTTTTCTTGATGATTGAGCTTAAAGTAATGATATAAAAAACTTGGCTTGTTTAGTTATTTTAATGGAATCTTGTTTTTGTAATAAATACTTTCAGTGTGTGACCCATGCTTGAGTATCAAAAATTTGACATGCTCACATTTCTGTGTGTTAGCTGACGAAGATGCCACGTGTTCTTGTATGAAAGGTTTCATTTTGAATCATGATAATGAAACATGTTCAGGTACATATATAACAGAGATATAGTCATAGTATTCTAAAACAGTTTCTGATCGTTTATTTCAATAAAATGCACATGTCGTATAATGCGATCTCTAATTGCTCAACGTTAAAGATAAAAACATTACATGTTATATTTTTCATTGTTCATGTCTGTACAGCTTTTATGCTTTTACTTCTAAACACCAAAGTCGACTATGTTTGATGAACGTTGTCTACCCTTTAACAAAGACTCTATTTTATAAAAAGCATAATGATATAATTGTGTAAAATCAAAACAAAGCATTATGATCTTTTCAACTTTAATACGTCTTCATAGGAAAGCACAATATTAAGAATTCTAAACTATTAAAGATTTGCAAATGTAGTAACGGATTTATTATCAAAGAAACAGAAATCAATAATAATAACAATCAGTTTTGTTAAACGGATAGCTGTTTCAACAATAGTATTTCAATTCAGCTTAAGTTCACTTGGTATTTCAGATATAAATGAATGTGAGAATGAGGCCGACAATAAATGCCATATCAATGCTACGTGTATAAATACGGCTGGGTCGTATAATTGCGAGTGTCCAGTTGGTACACAACTAGAAAATGATGGCAGAACTTGTTCAGGTGTTTCAACTTTCCTTTAATTTATTCATATCTTATATTTTATGTGTATTGTTCTTTTTTTAATACACTTGAAATATCATGGCTATCATATTTTCCGGAAACATAAAGATACAAAAAGGTCAAAAAACTAAGTGTCAATTTTAATAAATCGTCAGTCAGCGTTTCTCTATATCCTTAACAAACTAGTTTATAACATAATAAAAAGTATAAGTTATCAATATATATCGTTCATTGTTAAACATTTACCGGATTCAGGAACAGTATGACTGGTACATTATAAACGATTTGTCACATAATGCTTGTGTGTTTTAAAAATGTATATTATATCGAGTCAATTTATGTGTTTATGGGTCTATGAATTCAGTATTGGAAAACAATAAATAAGATTGAATGAAAAGTGAAATATTATTTATAAATTTATCTAATGATAGAATGTGATGACTATCACTATGGCAAGAATTGTTTGCGTGAATGCAGCTGTCTTTATGGGCATTGTGACAAAATAAAAGGTATGCTAGTCGCTAAACAGGTACTACTGATATCAATACTTACAAAACAAAAAGACAAAGGAAATTATCGGTTCATATTTCAAAAATTCTTTTGCCGTTCTATTGTAAATTACCAATATTTACCATGCGATTAAAGCTATGAGTACAACATACAATACATGTATATCAAATGTAAAAAGAGAAAGTTACGTATAACTTTCTAAGGTATTGACAAAAAAGTAATCAGACTTATGAAAGAAATGGATGTTCTGCATAAATGGCCTTTATTTGAAATAGACAGTGATGTTTTATATCATGTATCCAGGGTGTATATGTCAACACGGATGGGTTGGTGATAATTGTGACATCGATATCAACGAGTGTGAAACAGAACAAATTGATTGTGCTGACAAAAATACGATGTGTGTAAACCTTCTTGGGAGTGCTACGTGCTTATGTAAAACCGGATATGAAAATAGTACTGGGAAATGCATGGGTAATTTATTGTGATAATATTTTATGGACGAGTGTAGTTAATGAACTTTTCATAACTGAATAAAGAAATTTACCTTTATTGGTACATTCTAGATATTTTAGATAAAGAATGCATTGTCCACTCTTAAAATTGTACATTAATGTAGAGTGTCATAAAGACTATTTGCTACTAATTCAATAGGAAGTATACAGGAACTACTTCTTGCTTTTTTTTCATTGATTACAGATATCGATGAGTGTTCTGATTTACAGCTCAACTCATGTGACCAACAGTGTATTAATACAAAAGGAAGCTTCACATGTAGCTGTCACAATGGGTTTCATCTTAAAAATGGAAAATGCATAGGTAACTTAGTTTTAAAAAAATTTGTAACTAAAGGTAAATTAAGAATAATAAAAAATCCCATAAATATACCTTTCATTTCTTAAAGTATTGTTATTACTGTACATATCTAATTCTAACTTATTTACAAAATTATATTATTCTATTTTGTTGGCAAAGTCAATTGACAAAATGATTTTAACATCACTCGTATAATATCTTATACAATTCAATAAAAAAAGATAAAATAAAACTAAATTCATCATAACAGATATTGATGAATGTGCAAATAAACATGGATGTGGTCAAATTTGTGAAAACACCATTGGCAGTTATTTATGTTCATGTGAGGAAGGCTTCAGGCTTCAATTGTCTGACAGAAAAACTTGTAGACGTAAGTTGTAATTGTGATCCCCTTTGCCTCGTGATACTATGTTACGGTTAATTTAAAAGTATATTAAGTATTGTTAGAAATAAAATACATTAACATTTTTAGTGTATAAGTGCTGAATAAAACAAACAAATTATGTGTTACTGAGATAAAAATATGTTTCTGTGTTATTTTTGCATCCCGTCATTTAGTTCCTTTCAAAATATTAAAACAGAAATTAATGATACTAAAGCTGTTCATTACAAGAGATTAATCTAACAAATACTTAAAAATCATGCTTTAAACCAACAATACAACAAGATGAATTTATTTCAGTAAAAATGTGCATATAAAAAAACAGTAGCATGATACATCAGTCAAGCTAATTAAAGTTATATAAAATGATAAGAAAGATCTATAAAAAAAATATTCCATAAATATCAGAATTGAACCTTAAAATAACAAATTGGAAGATAACACTTTGCAAAGTACATTTTAATACATGAATATACTAGATTTCTATTTTGACTAGCTGAGACGGAATGTAATGAGGAAGAAAGCAAACCTTGTCCCGCGCATGCGTCATGTTACGTAAATAATGGGATAATAAGTTGTAGATGTTTGACAGGATTTCAAATGAGTGGAGATATTTGCGAAGGTAATGTGTTTCTTCATACGAGTTTCTTATATTGTAATATATAAGCATCTTCATCGATATCAGCCACGAACGTTGTCCTCTTGTGTCAAATTATCGGATTACATTTTCATGTACCCCTTTACCTTTATAAGTTGATTTTATTAATATGAGTTTAGAACTATGACTTCACTGGCTTGTTGATTGTAATCAATGAAGTGTACCGATATTAGAAAATATAAAGATAAAATAATGTCCAAAATAACATTAAAAAGTACTGACATTAATTAAAAAAATATTTATAACTTACATACCATCGGTCAGTTATTAGCTTTGACCTTTTTGTTCAAAATTCTTACGTATTGTACGATTATAGGACTTCATCTGCTGAGAAAATTAACATTTTTTCTTACACATGAAAATTGTCCGACTTTGTCTTAGAACATTACATTTCATGTATTAGTTATTTTATAAATTAAGTATTAAGCATTTTTGCCTCAAATATGTCAGTAACCAGATAAAGAAGCCATGATACTGGTGTTTTCATGAAACATTTATGAAATATATCTTTGTTATTTACGTGTTACAAAATATGTTGCCAATGAATTTATCTAATCGATTGCCCAAATTGAAAATTATAAAAAAAAAATAAAATTTTAAAATCCCATAAAATGATAACTTTTAATTTGCTGATCGTGTTTACCATGTGGCTAATTTGCTTTATACTAAAATAACATCATTCATTTTAAGTCTGATTAACTATAACCATTCAACTGTCAGCATTTGCACCACGTGATGTTCCTGTAGAAATTTTTATTGGACCAAATCTTATCAATTTAGTCTTGTTTTCATTTCCAGAGTCCAAAATGTCCATGTCAAATCCATATCGTATCCTATATAGCATCTGTTTTTTTTTAAATTTTAGAGTCCAAAAAAAAAACTTTATCAAATGTATATCATACTTTATCAATGTTACATAAAAATGATATTTTGAATTCCGAATTTAAAACATTTGTGTTTTTACATGATAAACTGTATCGAAAATACTAATTGTACCATCAAATGTTATACTAGATGTTGACGAATGCCTGCCCAGTGTTCAGCCATGTGACCATCTATGCAATAATACTGCTGGTAGTTTTGTATGTAGTTGTAAAACAGGGTTTCAGTTACAAGATGATAAAGTTACATGCGAAGGTAACATTTTATAGTGTACTGTTCATTTCAAAGTATATAATTATACCTTTATTTTTTTATAGGTAAATAAGAAATATCGATTCCAACAAATGCGTTGTGAATATTTATAAATCATATGTTTACATGCCACATGTACATATATTTCAAACTGTATCAATATGAATTATCGATATTCTTAACAAAGATTCTTCTTCGGTACTTATGTTCATCTCAATGCCGATAGGTACATTATATAAAGGTTTTATATCATACAAATATGTAAAGTAAAGAATGTATGAAAGTTTTCATATTTGTAAAGTAAGGCGATTCAGTGCTTTATTATTAAAATATAATTTCTTTGATCTGTAAGAGAATTAAATATTTGAGTTACAACTTACAATATCTAATTGATTTCTTATTTGCTTTCAGAGAGTTCAAGAACAGCTGCTTTTCCAGGTAGATTGGATTTTGTACACAAGTTAACCATGAAAATGTTGAGCACATTTGAAATACATAGCTTAAAGTAATCACTAAAATAATGTAAATAAAAGCGCAAAAAAAAAACATAAAAAGAAACTAATAAACTGTACCCAATTCATGTTCAGGTTTCAAATGTGTTACTTTCATATTTGTTTCTGCTATTTATCCTAGATCTACTTCATCATTGCAGGAAATTCATTTAAGCATTCACTCACATTAAACATGGATCTCCCAGCTGATACCAATCTTCAAACCGCTGCCACTTACAACGCACTTGAAATGGAGATAATTTCTACAGTAAGTTGTTTTCTATGAAACTCGTCACCGTCTTTCTGTTCAAATGTCAATTTTTCAACATATTTAATAAATACATTTGTTATGTGTGTATTGAAAATTGTTGATGATCGTTATTTAAAAAATAGGATTAGCTATTGTCCTCAAAGACAAAAAGAAATAAGATGACAAAATGAAATGCATTCCTAAAGTTTATGACAATCACAAAACATTAAATAATTTTCTAATATGCAATTATAACATTATAGTCATACAATAATGGAACATAGTTATAAAATAATGGAATACTGCGTAAATGATTTATATCTAAGTGGTTTATGTATAAACTCATTATATGTTTCAGCTCTTGGACTTTTACAAGAAATATATTTCTGTTTTGATTGAAATTATAATTAATGATATAAGGTAAGTTTTATTATGAAACGTTTATCATACCGGTACAAAGGTTAGTTTATAATGAAACGTTTATCATTCTGGTACAATGGCTGTTTTACGATTTAGAAATGTTACAAATATTTTAAATATAGTTTACGTAACAAAGTCAAAATAATGAGGATGTCAAAATATTTTCTTTTTCTTTTCGTTTAATAATTATGAAAAATAAAACATTTTTATGAACCGAAATAAAAAGTTGAGTTGAGCAGGATTTAGAGCAAAATAACGGTTGGTCTATGGTTTTACTAACTTACCGCCTCGTCTTTTTTTCAGCACTTTCTTCAGTTCTTCCTTTTATTCTTGTTTTACTGTCTAACTTTCCTTATAAGAATGTGTGAGACATTCTATTTTTTTCTAAATCATCATTATTTTTGCTACGATCGTATTTCTATGAATTTAAGAATTTATTGAATAAATGTCCAAATTGTTTAATTTCTCTTAAGGTAACGTCCTTTTTATTATATTAAATAATAATGTCTTAATCCCTACGTTCACGAGCTGGAATAGAAATTAAGTACATATTTGCTACAACGTTTAAAATGTATTTGTATCGTCGATGTTACATGTCAGAGTGTTACGTCCCTTTCTTGGGAATGAATCATCATGTTTATCCTTTAATTTCATTGTTAGAGTATCTTATAATTTCATTATTCGCCGAAGTATTTCATTATGTGTTATTGTTTCATGTTTTTATTTAACTTAGCTATGTTAATTCTGTACGAAAACAAAATAATGCATATTGATGTACTTATCACTTTTATTGATTTGTGGGGCTTCATTCTTTTGACTTTTACAAAGTTCATGTAAAACTATTCATCTTTTAAAACAGAAAGTCTTTAAAATATTTTAAGTTATTTAGATTCAAGTATATTTACCTATTAATCGAATCATTTTTTAAGGAATGGAAGTATTATCGTAGATTATACTGTTGTGTATGTTGAACCCAACGAGGACGATGCTGCAAATCTAACTAAAGCTGTCCTTGATTTAGAACATGGTACACAATTAACAGTGTATGGACAAAATGTCAGTGTTATGTCAAGTAAGTTTATTGCCGTTAAGCAGGATGGACAATTGTGCAAATATTTATCAAGTCAGTTTTCTCAGTAACCTTGCAAGATCACAATTCTTTGAAATATGAATAGGGACAATTGGACACGACTTATACCAATAATCGTTGTAAATACTGTATTTAACACTTTTCGGTTCATATTTTGATATCTTAAGGTATAACCATGCTAATACATGACCTTCGCGTTGAAGAGTATTCAAATAGGGCAGACCTGTTAACTAAATTGAAACTTAGGGTCATGGATTCAAACCCCAGAAGGGTCAACTTTTTTTTTCTTTCTTTTTCTTTAATTTTTTTTATCCTTTTGGAAAGAAAAAGCGTTTTATTTTGATAATTTGATTAATATAGGTATTTATTGAGTAAATAACGCTAAATCAAATAACAAATATGGAACCTGATATTTTCAAATTGTAATAAAATCAAATCTAGACGGTAAAAGTATTTAATAATTTAAAAGATCAACCAATATACTTTGAGAAAATTTAGAGAAACCATGAAATGGGTGGGGTAGGTAGGGTCAAATTGTTATGCATAATTCATAAATTTTGAGTAGAAAAATCATTTTGCTGAGATAAATTGTACTATTTGTTTCTTACAAAAAAGTTATTGGAAAAAAAATTTCATAAGGATGAAATTGTGTATTATCAAAAGATTCATTATTTCTGAAAAAGGGCCGTTCTATCGTCCAAGCTTCTTTTCATAAAAATGGCAACTACTCGATTTCCGTACGGTACAGTGTGTTTAAATTTTGCATACATGTGTCTTTTATGGTATGTATCAGACCTATGTAATCAATTGTCCAGTTCCGTATAGTACCCGTTACAGTGGTCATACCTTAAGACAATTTTATGGATAAAAATGCAATATTCATTTCTATGAAATAACTTATTCATTTTAAATTTGTGAACATGCATGTAACGATTTTGATAAAGTTGAAATTATTACCACTTAAAACACTATTCTATTGTTTCTATAGCGATGTATATGGATTTGAAACCATGTGAACTGTACAGTGTGACTGTCGGCAGTTGTAAACAAGGCTACCATTGCACAGTTGAAAATAATATTCCTGTTTGCAGGTACATGTCATTTTATTTAATTTACTTATAAAGTTATTTGGTAAAAATGTTTGATAAGTCACATGTTAAAATTCTATCATAAAAGTTGTCATTGACTTAGTAGATATGAAATCAATAAGATTTGTTTTGTTCTCAACAATCTTTTTGTTTTCTTTCTTTCTTTTTTTTCGGATTTTCTACATATTTTGCATTTTTAACACAATTTCACGTAGAAATAGATAAGAGATAAATCATAAACAATGAAGATAATAAGCTATAAATTACCTTACAGGCAGAGTTTTGAAGATAATGAGGGTAAGTAAATGTATTCCAGCAAATTTGCTCATTTGTCGAGTATTTGTTTTAGTTGATAATTCAGACAATTGTGTATTGTTCAACATTTACAGATTTATATCTGACATATTGTTGTAAGCTGATATTTTATGTTTGTCAATTTAATAAGTGAGAGGTAATGCTGTATTTCATAGACTATTAACTTATATCTCCCAGAAGTTGTTTACGTGACACCAAATATTTAAGTTACCCAAAGAAGTATTAATTCAAGTAATAACTATATCTACATCTGGAAATAAGTTAAGCAACCCTGGAAATTTAAAATTGGTTGTAATTGAAAGCACCGTCATGAGATGACGACTTAATTGAGCTTAGAAAAAGTAATTTGAAGTGTGTTTAACTTATTTCCAGGTGTATAAATGCATATACATTCTGGAACCACTGTTTATATTTACATGAAAAAAAAAATCGGAAATAAATTTTATCAATCACATGCTGTCTGATTAGTCACTTTTTTTAAATTAAAAGCAAACTGGCCGTTTGTCATTGGATTATCTTGTGCTGGACTATTTGTTATGATTATGGCTGTAGTAATTGTGAGACATCTGTTGAGAAAACAAAAAATGAAGGAAGTTGACACTAAAGGTAGTATGTAACTTTTATTTTATGTTTAACTTTGATGTTTATCAATTTGTGTCTGATTAAAACTAAGCAATTTTGTACGTAAAATTTATTAACGTACCATTTACAGTTAAAATATGCGATGTTAATGTGAAGACTAACATAAAGATTATAAAACTAAATTGGTGAAATAAATAATATTAATTATTATAGAGGTCAAAACAAGCTACGTATTATCATAATATACATGGATATATCTCGAATTTGACAATGTACAACAAGGACAAAAGGGTAACATTACATTGTTCTTGTTCATAGCTTGACAATTAAAGCACAAAACTGTATAAATATAGTTGAAAAATACCTGAAATGTCAGGGAACTTTGTTTATATTTAATTGTTATTGTGTCATAAGAATCACTTTTTAAGTATGAGCATATATATTAAATAGATCTGGCTTCGGTTACACCCCTCACATTGAAACCTCGTAAATCGGATCTTCTCACAGAACCAGCGATGTTTAGACAAAGTGAAAGCGAATTTGGGGTACTTACTTACTTTATTAGTCACGGTTATAACAAAGCAACTCATTCTAATATTTGATCTATGCATGGTGTATTGCATTAATGAAGTGTTTTTGTACATTGCTGGGGTCATAGAGAAGACTGGACTTACCCACCTGTGTTGCCTCATTAAAGTCTTTACTTACTTGCTTACCTACTCAGTTACTAACACTCTGACGAACCAAAAGTCTTATTATTTCATTAAACATACGGTTTACCTGATTAATGTTTAAATGCATTCATTCCTTTTAAAATAGTTATTTTTAGTTCGACTATACGAAGTATATGGAGAGCTGTGCTACTCAACCTGGCGTCAAGGTCCGCGTCCATATATCAGATTAAAGTTTTGGGGCAGTAAAATAGTTTCATCTTTAATTGTTTTATTTGTTAAGGTATAGACTTCAAACTTCCAATATAATGTACCTTATCATCAACCACATCTTATGTGATAAGGTTCGTTACTCTGGAAACAATATTTTAATAATTATCTCCCCTTGAACTGAGAATGTTCTTTAATAAAAAGTTTTTTTTACTCTTTCTTCTTTATGTCTGAAGGGATCAATTTCAAACATCAAATATATTTTTCAAATATATGTTTTATCTGCAACCACATAATATGTGACAAGGTTTAATAACTATTGCTACAATATTTCCAGAATTATCTCCCCATGAACATAGATTTTTCCTTAAAAATGATATTTTTACTATAACTTTTTTTATTTCTTAAGGTATCTACTTCAGACTTCAAGCATGTGTTCCATATCATCACCCACATGACGTATGACAAGATTCATAACTCTAGAATACATTTCTTTCAGAGTGATCCGTCCTTAAACTTAGAATTTATGTTTAAAATGTCATGTTTTTACTAGAACTTTTTCATTTCTTAAGGTATGTACTTCAAACTTCAAATACATGCACCATTTTATCAGTTACACCTTTATGACAAGGTTCCTTACTCCACAAGCAATATTTTCAGAATTATCTCCACTTGAACCGATACATGTCTCTATATATATAAGTAATAATTTATTATATCTCTATCATATTTTGATTATTCATTTTCACCGATATATGTGTCGAGATAATTCAAGAATGAATACAAAATGTATTTCCAGAATTATTTCCCCTTGAACTTTGAATTTCTTTTATAAAAAATGTTATTTTTAGCTCAAACTTCTTTATTTTTCACAATTTAAATTTCAATCAACTCCCGTTTAATATTGAAAAATAATATGCGTCATTATTTTATAAATGATCTTTTTTTTTCCTTTTTTGTTCTGTAACTTTTTTTATTTCATTGGACTTCAAATTATTTGTCATGTGTAATAAGATTTGTACATGTTACTGTTTTTCCATAATTATCTCAAAACTTGAAATTTATTTGAAAATTGTTGTATTTTTGTTGTAAATTGTATATACTCTAGACTTTAGATAATTGATCTTTGTCATTACTCACATAATGCATGACAAGTAATAGCTATAACATCTTTATTTCAAGAGTAATTTCCTCTTTTAACTTGGAATTTTACTTTTAGAAAACTTTATATACCTTTTGCTGTTATCATTATTGTTACTGACGAGTATAACTTCAGATTTCAAATTTTTGTATTTTCTACTAGAGCAAAGAAATCAAAGGTTAAACTTTTAATGACTCGGTAACAAGCATGTATTATGGTGCAAATGTATTAAACATTTGTGTGCTTTCTTGATACTGAAACATAACTATATTTAAGTCATAGTTGATTTTTTCCCACAGTTTTGTCTTCCTTTACTGCGTCCAGTACTAAATTTGTCGAGCGTCGCTGTATACTCTGACAGCTCTTGTTATATATTAAACTAGTTTAGTTTATCAAATTTGGTTGTCTAAACTAAATGCAATTTATATCGTGAGAACGAATGTTATTGAACTATGAATATTTCTATAACTTTAAATAACATAGTTACATTATCATATACTCTTGGCTTTAAGAAATCGTTTATATATTATGGTATGGGTACATGTTACAGCAATTTACGATAGATATAAGTTCAGATAATGTTTTATAAGTGAAATATGTTTTATTCATTGCAGTACAACGAACAGTTTGATGCACCCAATGAGAGACCAACATACAGCATTGTTGACAACGATGACATCAAATTCTAGATAAAAGAACGAAACGCACACTGAGTAAAATCATACACGTCGTGGATTTCGTTGAAATATTGATAATATTTATATTTTTGTTTTTGTTTCTTATAAAAACTTGCTAAATCACATCTTTTTGATGACAGAACATTGTTGTAAAAATTTATGTCTACATGTACTGAATTCGCATTAAGCCTTTTTCTCTTTTAGAAGGGTCAAACATGTGTTTAATAATATTTTAATGATAGACTAGATCATATTCGGTTTTATCACTTAAAAAAAGTAACACTGAATGTGAATTAATTTGTCATGAAAGCAGCAAATGTAAACAAAGTGGTATTTTGACTACCATACACAAAACATAAACCCGTTCATTGTACTGACGTTTAAAAGCAAACGATTGTTCAGGTATATAACTAAAAAGTAACGTTTTGGAAGCTACAAAAGAACACATAATTCTTCTAAGAAATAGACATATAGGCAAGTTTACTTATTTATTCTTGACCTAAATCTAGAGTGCGCTTACTGACAATAATGGAAAAGTTTGTTAAAAGAATTATTGACATATTATGTAGATACTATTTGCTTCAGGGAAATTTTCCCGCTTTAAAACTCTTGCTTTATCGCATTTATATTTGTATTTGTATGTTAATGCTGTATTTTTCCCGTTCCCGAGCCGTGTTTTCGTACTCTGTAAGAATGATACGACAAGGTAGTAAATATATTTTGGTGTGCCATCATATTCGTTGTACATACATAGCATGAACACATTTAATATAATTTATTAAGAACATCAATGTCATTTGTTGCCTTTTCAGTGTCCCGATATATTATTTATGTCATATAGTGAACTCGGATTCAAAACTACCTTCACTTGACATCCTCCATGCGTAAAATGTCTAAATAGTTACGGCTTTTGAAGGTTTTATGAAAGTAACGATTTAAAGTCAATAATGTGTTGTCGATATTTATACCGGATATATGATTTGTTTCCACAAAATTTGCAAACTAAGTTAAAAGGCCGGTGATGATGAAATCAGTAAAATAAACTGTATGTTTAACTATGAACAAACGTAATGTCGGATAGTGTTAATACTAAAAAGAATCTTTAGTAACACTCAAAACCTTTCGAAACTTTGGAAAGCGACGGAGCAAAATTTCTACATGCATAGAGGGATTTCAATATAATTTGTCACACATTTTCACCATTGTGAGGCAGGGTGTCGCATGCAAAATTTGGATCACTGCGGCCCAGGCCAATGTTACACATAGCGGTCAATGCTCAGATAAAAATTTGAAAATATGTATTCGGACCTTTTAGTCATCAATTATTGGGGGATCGAAACACAAATGGTCATTATCATGACTACTGGTGTATAACATGTGATTTAGGTTAATATATGCAAGGTCACTAAAAATGATAGTCAAGGTCACTAAAGATAATAAAATATAGAGATTTTGACATTGGATAGATGTTCAATGCAAAATCGTCGTTAATCTGTCTTACTTATTTTGGTATAATTGCCATTTGTTTTTGTTTTCAACGTTGTCCGGGACATAACTCTAAATCCACAAGGGGTAATAACAAAACACTCTGTAGGTAAGGAGATCTTATTGAGAAGAAGTGCAGTGCTAAAAGAACCGTAATTCTGCTTTCCATTATTTTTTGGAGTTACTGCCCTTTGTTCATTTTTATGTTTAAAACGTCCGAAACATAGCTCTGAATCTACATGGAGTATTATCAAGTAATTTTATAGGAAGAGAGAGCTCATTGGGCAAAGAGAACCATAACTTTGTCCGACCTAATTTTGGAGTTATTGCCCTTTCTCTATTTTTACACTTTGAACTTTGTCCGGGACATTACTCTAAAACTACAAAGTATATTAACAAGAAACATTTTAGTTAGATATGATTCATTGAGTGGATGTGCAGTGCAAAATAACCATCCCTCTGCTTTCCCTAATTTCAGAGTTATTGCCCTTTGTTCATTTGTACATTTAAAACTTTGTCCGGGAACTTGAGAACTTTAAAAGGTGTCAACTTAAACTTTGTAGGCATATAGGTCTCTTTGAATGGAAGAGCAGTAAATAAGAACTGTTACAATCTCATCCTAAATTTTGGCGTTATTGCCTTTTGTTCATTTTTACACTTTGAACTTTGTCCGGAACTTACTCTAACTTTAACAATATAGTTGTAGGTAGAAAGATCACATTGAGTGCAGTGCCTTTGCCTTACCTTATTTTGTAGCTATTGTCCTTTGTTTATCTTTACACTTTGTTGTCCGGATCCAGGAGTATTAATAGGTTACCTTGCAGGATATCTCATTGGGTAAATGTTCAGTGCCAAAAAAAACAACATTAAATGTCAGAATGGTTTCCACTCATTATCCTGCCATAACTAATAAAAGACCCCTTTTGATTTTAGGATTACCGTGTAAAAGGTTCCGTTCAGCGTATTTAGATTTTTGCATGTCCACTGTAAAGGGAGTGTATTGCAAGCAGTAAATATAATATCAGATTTATTTTCTTTTAGAAAACAAAATACCTCTACTGTTCAGAGATAACATTTTAAGACCTCCCATTAACCACATTAAAAGGCATCACTGTTACGTTCTATAATCTCAACAGAACATTAGTCAAATGTAATAGTCAAATACAACGTTTTGATATGATTGCCCTGGCTAGACATACACGAAAATACAAAAAAAAACACGAACGAGTTAAAAAAACGTAACAGAGTATTTTCAATATTTTCAAACGAAATTCTCATTTTTCCTGGAATTCAAAAATAAAAACCACGTAAGGAGATATGAAATGCAATATAGTTTGTTTTTCCTCATACTGAGACAATATGTAATGCATTCTTGTTGACGAATGTTGTCTTACTTTTGAATTTGAGGTGATCTTAATTTGTGCATTGGTATTAACTATGACTACGTCAAAACATACTGCAAGAGTGATGCCAAACAAAGTTATTACACTCAGGATTATAATGTAGAATTTACAGTTATCAATTGATATATTAAATAAGTAAATAAGTAAAAACTTCCGAAACACTATACAACAAAAGACGCAAAAGTTAAGGAAGACAATATAAATCAATTATTTTACCAGCAATGAATTCTGCAATACCGTCCAACAACTTAAAAACAGCTATCGATATAAACACCAATTATCACCTCAGAAACGAAATAAGTGATTTTCGATGTGGTTTGTTAAATTCATGCAATACTTAGTAGAATGTATAAGGTTGAAATTCTGCTTAATATATCTATGACAACTGAAAAAGTGACAAAAAAGAAGAAAAAACAACAAAGAACAAAATAAAAAAAAAAAACATAAAAACGAAAAAACTTCTGGCATTCCTGAAAATATATACATATCTCAAATCAACAATATCTGAACATAGTAACATACAAATATTATATATTTTGATAATTTATTTTAAAAAAAGATAAATGGTTTTAAAATGTTGATTGGCAACTTGTAAATTATAAAATTTACATTCTAAAATGAACACATATTAAAAAAAAAAAACATCATAATAACTTTACTTCTTTGTAGTTACGAAAATAAATATAGAGTAGCAATATATTTAAATATTTACTGTATAAAACATGTGAACTAAAGAACGATACCTGGAGCTTAAAAGAATATTGCATAGTGTTGTAGCTTCACGAGAACAAAATGATGTGCTGCATATAGTTCCCCAACTGCCACCATTCTGCCATCATACAACCCAATTCCGTTTACCAGTCGAATATTTGGTGACTCTGTAGATCATTGTTATAATCATTTATTTATATTGTGTATTACAAATACATAAAATCTATAATGTTATATCAAGAAATATAAGTACACAAAGACAATTTGGTCACATCAAAGATTATTTTTAGATTTTTCTGAAAACGAAAGAAATAACGAAATTTAAGAGCCGCTACGGTATCGTAAACACACTAGCCTTGAGAGGTAGGACACAAAAAGGGCGCAATTTAATGAAACACTTCTAATATGTCACAAGAATAACTCTAAGTAACATGTACGTAACATCAATGTAACACATATAAAGGATGTAACCCTTTAGGTCCTATACTTATATGTGTTTTGAAATCAATTGTAAAAAGTAAGTAAAAATCTTCATTACAATCCCAGTTGGCGTAACATTTGTAACAATGCTGTAACAACTATGTAACAACCTTGTAACATCTATGTAACCTTATTAATTCCGATTTATGGCCATTTTCAAGGCTTGTGCTGTAACACTTGTAACAACCTGTAACATTTGTAACAATTATCTGTGAAATTTTCATTTCATTCTCAACCCTCGTAACATTTGTAACAAAGCTATAACAGCTATGTAACAACATTGTAACAAATATGTAACCTTATTAATTCCGATTTTTGACCATTTTAAAGGCTTGTGATGTAACACTTGTAACAACCTGTAACATTTGTAACAATAATGTGTGGACATTTTCATTTCATTCTCAACCTTCGTAACATTTGTAGCAATGCTGTAACAACTATGTATCATCCTTGTAACTTCTATGTAACCTTATTAATTCCGATTTCTGGCCATTTCAAGGCTTTTTCTGTAACACTTTAAAATGGACAGAAATTGGAATAAATAGGGTAAAATAGATGTTACAAGGTTGTTACATAGTTGTTACATTGTTGTTACAGCATTGTTACAAATGTTACGCGAGTTGAGAATGAAATGAAAAATTCATATAAAATTGTTACAAATGTCACAGGTTGTTACAAATGTTGCAGCATAAGCCTTTAAAATGGACAGAAATCGGAATGAATAGGCTTGTTGCAAATGATACTGAATTCACATGCGTTACATAGATGTTACTTAGTGTTACGCTTGTAACAAATGGCAAGTGTTTCATTAAATTGCGCCCATTTTGTGCCCTACGTGAGCCTTGACGAGTATTTTCGCCAATAATGCGTAAAAACGTATTCGTCTTATTAGAACTTTGTCCAAAAGCTTAAAAGAGTGAAGTTTTTTATCACACATGATTATATCTAAAATAATTTAGTGTCCATTGTTAATAATGTATTCTTAATTTTATACTCAATACTTCTTCCGAATAAAACTGCGACACCTCTGGAATTGGATGTTCCTCAGCTTAGCTTAAGTAACATGCACAATTCTATTCAGCGTATATAGAGTTTTTCATGTCCATTGTAAATTGAGTGCATTGCAAGCAATCAATATCAGATTTATTTTCTTTCCGAAAACGAAATACGTCTTTCCGCATTTTTCATACAGGTCAAACCTGTACCATTCATAGATATTTTAAGACCTACCATAAAAACACATTAAAAAGGCATCACTGTATTTTCTATTATCCATACTGAAAATTGGTAGATGCAATACAACTTTTTGATTTGATTGCCCTACTCAGGCATGTACAAGGCATGTACAAGAAAACAAACAACATTAAACGTAAACAATGTAACAGAGTATTTACAAAAAAAAAATCCTTTTTTCATGGAATTAAAAAAGAACCATATAAGGAGGTATTACATGCAATATAGTTTGTTTTTCATTATACTGAGACAATATGTAATAATACTTGTTGACAAATGTTGTCTAACTTTTGAAATGAAAGTGATCTTAATTATTGCAGTGTTATAAACTATGTATACGTTATAACGTACTGTAAGAGTGATACCAAACAAAAGTATTCCACTCTGTTCATTAATGTAGAATTTACAAGTATCAATTAATTTAGTACGAGGGTACTTCAAAAAGAAATAGGACTGCAGTTCTACTGTTCAAATTCTTTGATTAATGTGCATAATTTTACGAGATCATAATATCGGAAAATATATCTAAAAATTATGTTTAAAAATAAAGAGTCTGTGAACATTTATAATAACTAGGGGTATGCGAGCCTGCGCACGCTAACAGTACAGTAAATGACGTTTCAGACGTCGTAATATAAAAACAAAATTTAACAAGTGTCTTTCCTTCTGCAAGTATTCTCCCTAGTGCTCTAGGTGTCTGAATCATGTTACTTTGACCAGAACTCATATGTGGAGATGCAACGAGAATGAAAGCGATCATATTCTCGTTCGTTCCACTCTCTGAAAAAAATGCCCGGTAGCCTGTCACTCTCCGTTTTTTTTCTCGCATTCTTAAAGTAATCTCGGATTCAACAGGTATGAACTTATTATGAAAATGAAAAGCGATTAATATTATTAATCTACACATATCATCGTATATTCTTAAAACAATATGATTATGTAAGTACAATAACAATATTAATCAATTTAAATGTATCTTTTTCTACTAATAACAGGCTACCATTTATTAAAAGAAATCGCGAAAAATAATATTAATAGTTTTTTTCGTAAATCATTATTATATTAATTTATTAAAAACACACATATCAAGTTAATTAAATGAAATAGAATAGTGTTTGAAACTTATGTCTCATGTTAAATTATTTGGTCAGAACTGAATCAGTAGTCCCGATGCAGACATCAAAAATGCCGGACAGTCTGTCAACTGTTTACCGTAAATTCTTTTGTAGCACTTTTTCAATTGACGTTACTAACGTCCCGTAAATGTCCCACTATCAGCCTTCCTCACACTTTCCTGTGTGTGATCTCGTATATGCCGTTTTTTGAATTGCTTGTGTTACGGTATAAAACTTAAAACTGTTTACTATTTAGGGGAGAAAATGTGTAAGCAGCATGATATTTTAGTCAGTAAAGCCGCAAAACGGTGTTCCAAAGGTCCCAAGTTCAAGTCCCGGTCAGGCTGCACATTTTTCTCACCCTGTAATATTTGGCGCCTAACGGGGGACCGTGACTGCATATAGCTCAAAGTTCAATTAGCATTGCTCTGTAGCTTTGTAAAATTCAAAAACAAATATCAATATTGTGGGAAAGTATGACACGGTTTAAAACTCAAAACTGTTCACTATTTAGGGGAGAAAATGTGTAAGCGGCCGGATAGCTCAGTCGGTCAAGCCGCAAAACGGTGTTCCAAAGGTCCCGGGTTCAAGTCCCGGTCAGACTGCACATTTTTCTCACCCTGTAACACTTGCGCAAGCTGAAAACGAGTATCCTGAATGCCGATTAATTGTATTGTGTTTATTTAATATTTATGTATGTGTAGGAGTATTTCTATTTCTTTGGCAAAGTTTAACGATCGCACACATTTTTAGTCCAAAGCTTGAACATTTAGCCATTTCATGTCTGAATGACGTTAAATTTGGGCATAATGTCACTTATATAATCAAATGCGTTGGTGGAAAATTTGGAAACAAATAGAAAATGAATGACGGAAAAATTAGAAATACAAATTAGCTTCAATTACTTTGTTGATGTGCTGCGCCGGGTGCGTGTTACCATGGTTATTTAATATCGCAGGAAACACGCGTTAAGCAAAAGAATTTAATAAAACTATGCTTAAATTAAAGGAAACATTTTACGATCGTTGTTCATATAAAAATGTTCTAAATTGAATCGAATATGAAAATGCAAGTCTCTTAGTCATATTACTTTTTGAACAGCCTTCGTAATTAGTAATTAAGTTAAAACTGCTGATTGCTTATAGTATTGTTGTACAGTTGAACAATATATATACAACTATTTCTTCTTCCGAAACACCGTAAAATCAAAAGACGCAAAAGATAAGGAACACTATTGAAAGCAATTATTTTACCAATAATAAATTCTGCAAAACGGGTCATCAAATTAACGACACCTTTCAATACAAACACCAATTATCACCTCAGAAAACGAAAGGACTATTTTTTTCTGAGGTACTATGTACCTTTAAGTTAATAAATCTGGGAGCAATAACAAGACAAATTTTCAAACATAAGCTATCAAATTATTACTAATCTACTGATGAGTTTTTATGCGTATGAGTAAGTATTACGAAAACACATGAACGTATAACAGCAGATGCCAAAAATAAACCTGCTTGTGCTGCATTTTGCAAGAAACAAAGTAATTTTACTCCTAGCTTAAAGTTCAGCGTAGATCTATACAATGTATAATTCTAAACGTGAGAAAATTATTTATTGTAAATCTAAACCTAGCATTTTGAACTACGTTGTATAAAATGTATAAAAAAAGAACAGACATCATTAAATTCTAAATATCCAAATGATATTTACGTAAAGAATTTAACCATTAAAATTCAATAACCCTGATGCATACTATCCTTTCATTGTTAGCATTTAAATTGTCGTCTGATTCAAATCTATGTTATTGTTTTATACAATCATAAAGAAACATTTTTGACCATATTTAACAGTTTAAGACTGATAGATATCAGGATACATGGTGTATTGCCTGGTTCAATTTACAAATGTCATTATGTTTTCGTCAAGCAGGTGAAGGGTTCAAGCATGTTAGGTCATAAGACAGTAAATGAGTTTAATATTATTATATTGTAAGAGTTTAATATTTAAGTTGTTTACATGAGAGTCTCATTAAACATATTTTGATAAAGTACACGTGTACTCATGGATTTAAAAAAAAATATGCAAGATTATCACTACACAGTCTTCATACTTAAATAAATGTTTTCTGAATTGGAGAAAGCTACAGCTTAGATATTTTACATGAAATGTTGTTTGGTGGACCTGTATCAAGATTGTTTGAGTCAAAATTTTAACTTGCCCAAGGGGACAGTGACTTATTTTCTTGTCCTTTGATATACAGCCATGAAATTTGGACTATGTGCAAAGTTTTGTGCCCCCACTTGAGTGGCACTTGTCCGTCCGTCCGTTCTCTTTTGTGTCGCACGTAAGTCAAAAAGTATTTGACTTAGTCATGAAACTTAACAGGAATGTTGATCAGCATGTGCAGTTGTGAACCTGGGTATTTTTGTGTGGATTAATTCAGTAATTTTAGAGTTATTGCCCTTGACTTAGTAAAATTTTGCAATTTTCAACTTGTGTCGCATGTAACTCAAAAAGTATTTGACCTAGAGTCATGAAACTTTACAGGAATGTTGATCAGCATGTGTAGTTTTGCACCTGGGTATTGTTGTGTGAATTAGTATTTAGTATTGTTAGAGTTATTGCCCTTCACTTAGAATTTATTTGCAATTTTCAAGTTGTGTCGCATGTACCTCATAAAGGATTTGACACGGAGTCATGAAACCTTACGAGAAGGTTGCTCAGCATATGTAGTTGTGCACCTGGTGTTTCGCTTGTTGATTTATCCAGTATTTGTAGAGTTAATTCCCTTGACTTAGTTATGTTATTATGTTGTTATTTGTTCCTTGTGTACTTCATTTAGAATCAACCAACTTTAAAGGAATAATGATCAACATCACTAAATTACAGGAATAATGATTCACATAACTGTGAAGCTATGCACCTGGGACTTTGCATGTGCATTTGTGTCAGTTTTGTTAGAGTTATTGCCCTTGATTTACAGTAGTATAATTTCAACTTGTTCATGCATATCTCAAAAAGTATTTCACTTGTAGGCCTGAAAGTTTACAAGAATGTTGGTCAGCATGTGTACTTATGCACCTTGGGGGTTGCTTGTGGATTTATTCAGTATTTGTAAAGTTCTTGCCCTTTACTTAGTAAAAGATTTTTAGTGTTCAAAAAATATTTGACCTAGAGTCATAAGATTGACAGAACAGTGGCGCGGTGGGGGCACCCGTGTCCTATTGACACATATCTAGTTATTTGTAAAATTGAACTTTTATATCAGGTCACCTAGATTTGGATGATGTCACCTTCTCTTTAGTCCTTTGATCTAAAGCTTTGACATTTGAACCAAATGCACAGATAAGATGTTAATTGAACTTTTATATAAGCTGGCCTAGATGTGAACAAAGTGTCTTACTGTGATGTGCTTTGATGTACAGTCATGGAATTTTGGCCATGTAAAATATGACATTCACCACCAAATTCACTACACTCAACTGCATTGATAGATTCCTACTCTGATATTTTATTTAAATAACAATACATTTAACCACTCATCTAATAATAAAAATTAGATGTTCAGTGATCTATGCATTATGGCAATCTTTAAAAAAATTCGGTACATACACTACTATTTAGTGTTGCATTAATGCAGTGGCATAGCATTTGTCACAAATGCAATCTTGTTTGTTATGTCCCCGAAGGGCAATATATTACAATTACAATGTCCGTCTGCCTGTCCCCTCGTCTGTTACCTGTGCATTGTCACTTCATTTGTCTCCGGACTTTACCTTTGTCATACATTGAGTTATTTTGAAATAGCTTGGCACATATGTGTACCACATGTAGACAATGTGTTGTGTCAAAGAACCATCTCCCTACCTCAAATTTCAAGGTCACACTAACTTTCTTAAGTTTCACATTACGACAAAAAACTCTTAAAGTTAATGGGTACACACATTCGTGTCTCGACTAAAACTTTGTCATTGATTGAATGCTTTTAAAAGGATTTGGCACAAATGTGTACCACATGAAGACGACATCTCGTATGTAAGTCCAACTTTCCTACCTTCAAGGTCAATTTCGCTCTATTACTTTGAAGGTACTTATGCTCATAAGAATAGTTTGAAGGAACATTAGTTTAAAAAATGTAAAATTGTCATGCATTGTAGGATTTTAAAATAAATTTGCATAAATATCTGCCACATCAAGATGATGTGTTGCATCTAATGCCCTAAGGTATTAAGATGCTATAAATAGCACTTCATTTCAAGTGTTAAGATGCTATAAATAGCACTTCATTTCAACAAAATAATATTAAGCAATTAGTTAATTTAATTCTCTTTTCTTTTCATAATACCTTTCTGCATTGCTTGAGAAACCTCTTTGGGGTCATTCAGCACTTTTGCGTGACAGCTCTTTAACATTAAAAATTGAAATATGTTCCTTTGAATTTGATTAATTGGCGGAATTTAGTAAAAGTCATTGTGACAAGACACCAATGTAAATACAGAAAATATTGTTCAATTTTTTGAAAAATATTTTTTAAAATGAAAATACATAAAATGAAAATTCAACATTTTATTATACATATCAGTATTTATCAAAATTGCATTTTAAGTATATAATCAAATTAAATATTGTTCAATTAAACCTGTTATGAGGAAGTAATTAATTAATAAAATATTGAATAAAATGATGGCAAATGATACTTATTGCTGATACAATTTTATATACATGTAGAAAAGGTGAAAAAGGGCAAGAAACAGAAACTAATTGAGAAAAGACTTGACACATTGAAGAACTTAAATTGTGAATCATATTCTGTTGTTAAAAAGAGTAATAGTTTGAAAATATCTGTATCCCAAATAGCATCGAAAATTAGTAAAAATTATAGACTGATAAATGACAAGGAAAGTCATAAGATGTATTTACATTCAGTGAAACCAAACTTTGAAGGAAATAGAATAGTTAACATTAAACAACTTCAGCAGCATGTAATGAATATAACAACACACACAGCATTGTGTGATTCAGCTAGGGCTAAGGCAGCTAAGGGAGAAAATGTTGTTTCTCCACATTCTGAGAAACAGCAGGGGTTTAATTTCATTCTGACTATCATTTGCTGTGGATGTGGTGAAAAATTTAATATTGATAACAGTGATAAAATAGGAAATGAAAACATACAAGAAATTAATTTGAGATGTGTTTGGGGAAATATGGTGACTGGTGGTGGCTGCTCATCCTTGAATGAGTCAATGGGAACAATGGGCATTCCAGGAATTAATGAGAGGACTTACTCTAAAATTGAGGCTGAAATTGGAAAATTATGGAATGATGTTCTGCAGGATGAAATGATACCAGCTGGAGAGGAAGAGAAGAGAATTGCCATTGAAAATGATGAATATTTTCAGGGTGTACCAGCAATAGCTGTTGTCTGTGATGGTGGCTGGTCGAAAAGAAGTCATAAGCATACGTATAATGCAATGGGTGGTGTAGGTGTAATCTTTGGATTGAAGACCAAAAAATTGCTTCATATTGGAATACGAAATAAACTATGTTATATTTGTAGTCGGGCAGCAACTAAAAACCAGGAACCAGTAAAACATGAATGTTTCAAAAATTGGGAACAATCTTCACAATCGATGGAAAGTGACATAATATTGGAAGGTTTCAGAGAATGTGAAAAGAAGTACGGTTTAAGATATATGCAGATGATTGCAGATGGTGACAGTTCTGTATATGCTACGATTATCAAAAATATTCCAATTTGGGGTCCGCATGTTTAAAAAATAGAATGTGCCAATCATGCCACAAAATGTTTACGCTCAAACTTAGAGAAGCTTGTATCTGAAAAAACTCATTATAAGGGCAAAGGTAGACTCACCAAAAACAACATAAGAAGGATAACAGCCGGGGTACGATGCGCTATAATTATGCGAAGCAAAGAAGAAAACAAAAATGAAGCAATTAAGAAATTGAGGCAAGACATAAGAAATGCTGGAAGACATGTATAGTTCATCACGATATGTGTTCTACTGATTTTTGTAAACATAAAAAAGATGATTTACCACCTCTTCTCCAAAATGATGATTTTGAAGAACTCCAAAATGACTCTGGAGATGTTTAAGAAAAGGAGATTGTTCGCAAACAAAAATTGATTTCATCACATATTCTCTTTTAAAAGATGTATATATATTTTTGAATCGGTTAGCAGAAAAAAGTAACCGATTAATTTGTAATTTCACAAGCAATTTAGCAGAAGCATGGATGAACGTGCGATGTAAATTTGATGAAGGAAAAATGTACAATAAGTGTTTTAAAGTGTCATTTTATGCAAGATGCTATGGAGCTGCATTAAGATCAATATTTGGGCCAGCTTGGTCACCCATAGCTTTTCAACAATTTTTTGAAAAAAGACCAGACAAAATATTCCTTAACACATATAAATATAGAGTCAGCAAACGTTTAAATGCTAATAAATCCTCAAAAAAGAAAGAAAACATCTTAAGAAGAAAAAGAAAGAGGGAAGAATCCTCAATTTTGAGAAAGAAAGGAAAAGCTGATTATGGAGAAGAGGTGTTAATAGACACAGATGATATTAGTAAAGAAAATTTAGAATTGGAATGTGAAAATTATTTTAAGACAGAGATTATGAATGTGAAAATAGATGAAATAGAAAAAAAAACTCGGGGACAATCATCTAATGATTTATGGCATGATGAAAGGAAGAAAAGATTAACCAGCTCAATATTTGGAGATGTAATGAGTAGATCACTAAATAATAATTCTTCTAACATCATAAAACGGCTGTTATATTCCAAATTTAAAGGAAACATTTATACAATCCGAGGGCAGAACGAGGAAGAAAATGCAAGGATTGAGTACAAGAACATAAAAAATAAAAGTGTCAACACTGTAAAAACTATACAGATTCCTGGACTTGTAGTAGATAAAGAAAGGCCTTACTTAGCTTCATCAAGTGATGGAATTGTTATATCTGAAGAAGGACCAAATGGGCTAATAGAGATAAAAACACTCCTTAACAACAGTAAAAAATTAATACATGAAGCTGCTGAAAGTGATAAAAACTTCTGCTTGAAAATGGAAAATGGAAAAATATGTTTAAAAAGAAATCATAAATATTTCTACCAAATTCAGGGACAACTTAATATTTTAGATTATGATTGGTGTGACTTAGTAGTGAGAAGGATAAACCCTAATGATATATTTATTGAAAGAATATTTAAAGACAAAGATTTATGGGAAAGAAAAATGGTTCCAAAATTAAAAGATTTTTACTTTTCTCATATGCTACCAGAATTAGCTGTTCCTAGACATGGAACTGTTTCCGGGATTAGAAAACCTTCTTTACCATGGGTAAGTTGTTAGAAAAGGTTGAAAAAATTCACACAAGTCAACAAGCATGTTTAACAATTGTTTTCATTACTGTATAAAATTACAATTTATATTAATTTATTGAAGAAATCAATAAATTATTATTCAAAGGGTTTATTATTGATTTTTGTCAAATACCCTGCACCAGCTTTGTACATTTGTTACAAAAGTTATGCAGCTACATATAATAGATGGTTATTCTTTTTAATAGTATGCATTATATTTAATATACATTATCTTAATGAGTTTTTTTACATCAATTTGGCAACACCATTTAAAATCTATTTTGTCACATTATTATAGCATCAAGAAGATATTTTGTTGAAGAAAAGGCCTATCATTAAAGCAGTTCAACCAGACAAATGTTCAGTTGCAAATGCACCATCAACATCATCCAGTGATAGACCTCCATCTTGTTCCCAGAGTAAAAGGTAAATGAATAATTATTTCACTATGGCATTAACTTTAAATTGGTTTGAAAACACTTATTGTTGATTGGCAGTTTTGAAAACTTCTTTATGAAATGGATTGCTTTTGTGACTATTGAAAACAACAGCACCTCTAGGCGGAGCATTATATGCCCAAAATGTTTGTTTTAGTAATGATGAAGCATTTGTAAGACATGGGAATTGAATAAAGTATTACCTCCTTCAAAAAGCAATCCTCCTTTATAGATGAAGAAGTTTCATATATATACAGTTGCTGTTTCCAAAGCACCATCATTAAGTTTTTATTATCTTGTAAGTAAAAGTGCTATGACTGATGGACGGAAAGACGCCAGGGGTATAACATAATATATGCCAATTTTTTAGGGCATAAAATGAATGTACTCAATATAAGTGATCATGAAGTTTGACAGTTGTAAAACTGTTATCAATATTAAGGTCATTTGATATTGACCTTTCACATTGTGACCCCAATATATTTATGGATCTTTTATTCAATGGCAATCTTTCTGTGAAGTTTGAACAATGTGGGCCAAATGGAACTTAAGTTATGTTCCAGAAACCACAATTTTCAATGTAAAGATCATTGTGACACGGACCTTTGACATTATGACCTTAAAATCAATAGGGGTCATGTATTGGACATGGCTGTTCATCCTACATATAAAATTTTACAGCTGTAGGTTGATTAATACTTCAGTTATTGAGCTGAACCTGTTTTCAGTTTTAAGGTAATAGTGACATTGACCTTGTGACCCCAAAATCAATAGGGGTCTTCTACCCAATATGGACAATCATTTTATGAACTTTGAATACTGTGGGTCAAATGGAAGTTACGTTATGCTCCGGAAACCAAATTGCTAATGAAGGGATGGATGGACGGACGCCAGGGGATGTAATATAATTTGCCCCGAAATTATTTTGGGCATATAGAAATAAATGCAATATAGGTGTGTAACAGTAATGAAAAGTAACATTTAGAATGGTTAACATAGATAAATGCAAGAACCACAGCAATGGTGTTAAGATTAACACAAAACAAATTTCATATATGTTCATGTCATTATCATTTCGTCAACAAGTAGATTATATTGACATTTAAATAAAAAAAAATACAAATATGTATTAGTTTTTATTCATAGTATCTGACGTTGCACTTAAGTCAATTTATATTCAAAACATGCAACAGAACAGATTTTAATATATCAGTGCTTTATTTGCAATATTTTAAGTGTTTTTCCTTGAAATTTTATGACACCAAAATGTATTGACAGGATCAGAAAACAGAAATTTGTTGGAAGGAGAATAAATCATCAGTGGAAGTTAGATGACGGCTCATTAAAGTGGTATATAGGATCAGTACTTTCAGTAACCAAAGGGAAAGACGGTTACCCACATGCTGTGTATCAAGTTTTACATGATGGTGAAGATGAATCTTATGATGTTGAGTATTTACAAACTAATAACCTTGATGGATCATTGAAATTTATTGATATATAAATGAAAGGTAAAATTTTTCAAATAATTAAAAAAATAGAGACTAATAGAATAAGACACCTCAATGGGTTATCTATGGATAACTTACTGTCGATAACACACTTCAATGGGCTAGATATAGAAAGCAACTTTAGTTGACTATGTACGGTTAAAAATCATTCATGGGCTCTCTAGGGAAATCGAGTTTGTGAATCCAAAGAATTTAAGCACTAAGAAATGAAATAGATATGGTCACGGTATTCAATTTATGTTGTTGGAGAATTAGGACATGAACAAAATACCTTGAAGGAAGATATGTTGTTTACCTTGCGTTGTGTGTATTACATATTGTGCGGGCATCATCCATATTAACATGTTTCGAATCAAGTGTTCTCTATTGACCATAAATATACATCTCAATACGACCATCATTGGGTCCTGTACCATTAACAAGTCCCGTTTTTTGTGAACGGTGTCATTGGCTATTCAAGAAATAAATTTCTTGGTTAGAATATACGTGTAGTGTACATGAAATCATAAATTTATACAAAATATTATGATAAGACAATTAATTGAAGTACAATATATATATCTCACTATGCGTATGTTCTGATCTAGACATTTTTACTTCACTAGAATATATCAATTGATTGTTATGAAATATTGTTTTGTAGTAGGCGTGCAACGACTACCCAAACGCTGCGCATACAAAAGTAAGTTTATACTCATCATTGTGGTGAAAACTTTAAGTAAAGAAGTAAAGTAATGATATTTGAATCGAGAAATATGTCATAAAGAACAAAACGCAACAATTATTTTTTAATTAGCATGCGTAATTAACAGTCTACGGTGTATGGTCATTTAATATGAGTCTCAATCTATTTTTAGACTGGGAAAATCCAATTCAACCAGTGAATATGATACTACACCCAGTGAATATGATTTTATAAAAAGTTCTGTTGACTACTGTTTGGACCAATGAGATTACAGCTAATAACAATGCTTTTTAATAAGCACATGCACGTCACGGCGTAGTTAGTCATCGTTAGATTTTTATTTTTGCTAAAAATTGATAATTAACGTAGAAAAATTAAAATTTCACGATCATTAGTGTTTAAGTGGCATAAGAGATTTAGTTATGGACGGGAAAACAAAATGGACGATAAAAGATGTGGACAAAATACAATAATCAACGCGCGCATGATTAACGACGTCAAAACGTGTCTTGACACAGATAGGCGGCAAACCATAGAAGAAATTATTGAGGCGACCGACTGTGGTTACGGAACATTGTGGTGCATACTTCGTCACCATTTGCATATATGGGGAGAAGGCTATGGTGATAATGTTTGCTGACAAGTCAGGAATCATAGTATATTCTCTTCCGGGTAAGTCTGTTTGCGAATCAGTCCTCCACATGGCTGCACACTAACGAATCTTCTTAATTGAGAAAATACACTCCATAGGATGTCATATATTCACTGTGTAAGAAACCTCTATGAAACTTTTATAAAATCATTTGTTCTACAGAACTTCAAAAAAGGTTTGGTTGACCAATAAAGCTTCCCACTTGAGACAAAATAAATAAATGAAACAAATAACAAAATAATAAAAACACTCTTTTCTTTATACACATATCAATAGATCAGATTTTATACACCTATTTAAAATTTATTTATTTAAATAATTTCTAAGACAAAGTACTTTATAGATGGAAGTTGTACTGCTTAATCAGTGTTACATCCTACATTTACACACACTAATCTTTCAAACTACAATTGTGTTAATGCATCACATGACATAGGCGACCATGTCGACTAAATTCTCTTCCGGGTAAATCTGTTTGCGAATCAGTAGAAAGGTGTCTAACAGTTGGTTCAGTTTGGCAAAACGTTTTCGGATGCAACTGAAACTGGTAAATATTCTTACATTGATTATTGATAATTTTCGGTTACATTTGAAAGGAGGTAAATTTTAGTACATTGTTTAAATATTTTCAATATTTTGTCAATACTGTTTTAACGCGTCGAGTGGTTTACGCGTAGGACTAAAAATCTAAGATTGCTGGCCGCGTTGTTTCAAATTCCATCAAAGACATGTCGTTGTTTTCGTGGGCAAACTTTTTATTTTCATTGCTTAGTACTGGTTGATTCCTTTTTGGCATAGCTTTGTCTCTTTTCAGCCTAGAATATGTCTATGAATTTACATTTGGCCACTTCATCCTGCGCTTTGCCCCTGCATAGTGCCCTGAGTTGGTGTTCGGGCGATGCATTTTATAAACATTGCCCTTCCTTGTTGATCTAATGTTGTGAAACACTTTGATATGTTCATTTAAGGCCTACATATATATTTTTTTGTAGGCATTCCTTGCAGACAACCAATAAACCAAACAAAGTATTGCATTTTTACGTTAAAACAAATAACACATCAAGATGATAAATAATAAACATTTCGCTGAAATGTTGACGGATTAAATATGTCACTGTCTACTGTACAAGTATAAATTTTGTCCCTTTCTTCCGTCGAAGGATGTCTATTTATGAAAATTTGAGTTATCTCTGAATCCAAAAAATTAAAGATTACTATATAACTAGTTGAAAGATATCGTGTTTGTTTATGCTTTTGATATTTACAATGAATAATCAATTTTTCGTTTTGGTGTTTTTTTAATTGTTTAAAAGACGGTGAGAGTATTAAATTCATTGATTTTAATAGACAACTAGTTCTGACAAAAAAGACAAAGAAATCCATCATGATCATGTACAGGGTCTCTGGAATAATGTCTACTAACATATATTCTTAATACTCGTATTCATACGTTTCAAATTTTGTTTAAACTTTTGTTCTTGACAATGCAAAAGAAATAGTAAATTTTGTAGATAATGTAAATGTCAATTTCAGATAATGTTATTATTATTATGCATTATGTCTCATCAAATAACCAAATATATAACGCATTTAAAATTTTATACAGATGTTTGAAATACGATACAAAGCCGCCGTACCGTGTTTTAATAACTTTTTGTGAAATGTTATACTAAACAAAACTATAATTATTCAGCATACAAAAAGTCGTCCATCTATCTAGCTACCTACCTACATATAAATGTGTATTAGAACCGGTGTCGCGTAATTATCACACGCGTGGTAATATTACCACGCGTGTGGTATTATTACCACGCGCGTGTGGTATTATTACCACGCGTGTGATTATTACGCGGCGGCGTAATAATCACACGGTTAGGGGTAGTGCCATTAGAATCACACGTACGGTCTTAACTTTACTCCAAAATAGTTAAATCATATACCATTTTATTTCAAAATGAATTCCGCATCTAATGGTATAACTTTTGTTGGAATTCATTAATTTTCTAACACACCGGAGTGTTTTTAAAGCATGTATTGCAGCGATTTTTAAATATGACAACCTTCGTTATGGATAATAATAATCATGTTCTGATAAATAATTTAAAAAAAGATTTAGTCCTTCTTTTTAATATGTTATATCAATTGTGTTTTCACTTAGTGTTCAAGACAGTTGTGATTTTAAATATTGATAATAGCTATGCGTGTGTCGTTATGTTTTGTCAGAGATGTAGATAGACAATCATTGATGTGTCATTTTTTCCTTAATTAGAATAACATTATCTTAACAAATTGAAGCGTTTGAAGGTAAGTTATAACATTAAATAATGGTTATCAATAAAAGTGCAATCAGATAGAGCTACTTATACGTATATTATCGAAATGTATAATTTGTATTAGAAATTAGAATAGTGCACGTGTTTGATTATATCGCGCCGAAGTAACAACGCCACGCCTACGAAATTATATATAAAATCAAACATATTTGAATTATGTAAAGTATAATACTGTTTTCTCCGAAATCAATTTTGTGTCTACATGTGTCTTCAGCTGAAAGTTTATGCAAATTTTTAAAATGCTTTGATGTTAAACAATATCTCGGGGGAAATGTATAAACCGACGCGACAGTAAAGCCATGATAATCGTACGCATGGTTTTATATTTAACCAAACATACTAGAATTAATAATATTATTTCCAAAATGAATTGTGTCAAATATTTGTATTTCTTTTTTACATATACTTTTGATATCCAACACACAGGAGCATCTTGAAAAAAAAATTGCAGGGAATTGAGAAAAAAAAACAAGCGTCTATTCATTATTTTGTTTTATTCTTTCTTAGATCAATTATACTTGTTCATGTGAAAAAATATTATTTTATGATAAAGAATTTTAATAACTAGATCGAAATTATCGGTGTCATACCTGGTTGGTTGTATGCGTAATACAATACACTTAACAAATCTTATAAGTGTGCATGCATAAATGGTCTCATAGGTGTATCAATATTTGCCCGATCATGCTGAAATTTTCAATAAATACAGAAAAGAGACAGGCTATTATTTTTATTTGTTTTCTTTTTTCATTTAAGATAAGGTTTAAGATGCATTTCTAAAAAATGTGAGTGCGTGTCGAAAGTCGATGTTGCAAAATAATGTGCTTAAACCTTGTGTGCTACTCTGACTGTGCACAACAGCCTTGGAGCGTCGTCGCATCAATGTAGCATACCGTTGGAGATAATTTTGTGGTCGGCGAGGAATGTTATAAACACTGCCAGTTACTCTGTTATGAAGATAAGCCTTCTTAAGGCTTGGTATTACACTGCGGTGACCACCATGCGTTGCGCAACCTCCAAATGGTATAAACATGTAATAAGTAAAACAAATATGCAATTACGTTCGTCTTTGGAAGGAACTGAATTTAAATGATTTTCAGCTTTTACAGTGCAATGGAGTTTAAATAATTATATAAACAAATTATTTTTACCAGTCTGTGATTGGTGTACTCCAGCGTAGACCAATCATAGGGCTATGCCACGCTGTTGAATTGATAATCTACCCATATGTTATGTTTTTCTGATATGTGGATCTCTGTTGTATTCGAGAATATCATGTGCAATTTTCTTTCACGCATTCACACAATTTTTTCGTGCATTGTGTGAATTTTGTACGTTCACGGTTGAACGCGCCGCATAATTAAATTTGACAAGTTTGAGCACGGGAAAAGTGTGGAAATGCAGCCAATAGTCAGAACCCAAAATTTTGTAAAGAAATATTGATGAACAAAAAAGTTATAAGGACATAAAAGGTGCACACTTATAAGATTTGTTAAGTGTATATTGATGCATGGAGGTGTCAATTCTCTAAAAATCACAAGGCGTGATGGTAAACATTATGCACTAAAACACGAAACATACCGTTTGAAGTGTTCGCCATTCCTTATTTCAATTTATTGAGAAATAGGGATGTCGATAATTCTTATATAAAAGCACATTATCTATCGCTTAAATCTTTGACCACCTGACCAATCTCTTGTGTGGTGCTCTGTGGGTGTAGAGACCCGCTTCGAATTCTTGAAAATGCATTTTTTTTCATTTCTTTATTGTTTTTTGTTGTTGTTTTTTTTTCTTCAACAACACGTGAATTCCATTCACAAAATATTTTTTGAGATTTTGTAATACACACATTGCATCCAACAGATTAAGTATAAGGCAACAGAATTGTGATTTGGTTGATAAATGAGGAACGGAAAAAAATATAATATATGTACAAAACCAAAATTGTTAAATATATGGCGAATAGAATAAACTGAATAAAATTGATAATTAACAAAGTTACGTCCTCTTTTTAAAACTACCTCTTTAAATAACTGTTCACGAGTGTATTTTTATTTAGACTGTATACATATATCGGGTTTTATTAAATGCTTTTCGGTGGTTTATAAAAATATATCAGTGATATAAAACTGGTAATTTCACTGTTTGAAACAGTGAAATTACCACTTTGATAATTTCACTGTTTTGAATTTAAGCCCCTTACGTTGTTTCAGTGAAATACCAGCGTGCACAGTACTGGGTACCAACTTAATGAAGTGACGTCGTAAATGACGTCACGTTGTATTATTATTTGGCAGTATTAGGTTAAATGTCTTTTTAAAACGTTTCTTTGCATGTAATAAAAAGAAAATTTGTTTAGTTTAGTGTAAGATTGAAATATATTTCACCTTGTGAACACCAAAAGTTCATATTTCACTCGTTGGCTGCGCCACTCGTGAAATATTCCTTTTGGTGCTCACTCGGTGAAATATATTCCGATCTTACACTGAACTAAACAAATATCCTCTATATATTTATATATTTAGTGGTTGGAACATATTAATAGTAAATACATATACGTACAAGGGAAGGGAGTTCACTGTTGTATGGTCACCGCAGTTTTTGTACGGAAAATTCCGAAGAGAGGCGAAATGCGGAAACTCAAAATAATAGAGTTCTCGTCCCTTTTGTTTAATTTGTTTAATATACAATGTCAGATTATCAAACATAATCAACAAAACATCAGACACTGTGCTTTATTTAGCATAAACACTGAATAATGGAATTAAGTTCACAGTAATCACGCCATGCGAGCGAGCGATAAATCAAATAAGGCATACTTGAACAAAATCCATCGTGTAATTTTCGGTGTACAAAGGTAATTAAGTTGGGAATTAAAAATAGTCTATTATGAATGACTTCTACTAAAAAAACTAAACCGTAAATAGCTTGTATAGAACATGAAGAAATGTAGGTTTATGACGTTTACATTTTAATATTCCGATATTCCAAAACAGTACGATATATGGCTTGTGCAAGTTCAATAGTTATCACTCAGTGAAAGATTTAGTCACTACGCAAGTTTGAAATAGATAATGCAAAATGGAATCGATCATAAATGCAAGATCCAATGTCATCAAGCAAGGTAGAATAAATGCATTAATTCTGTTCCATAAAAGGATAATGAACAATCACGATAATTAATGCTCAACATTCTGTTTCTCATAGCCTGAATTCCTTAAAGGTCACATGCTTATCTTTATTCACTGCCAAGCTTTTTGTCAAAACACTAACTGTAATTATGGTGATTGAACAGTAATATTGATAAATATGCAGCATTAAATATAAAAAAATGCTTAAAAAATAAAACACTGCCCCACTCTTTTTTTTTATAAATTGAACATTACCGATAAATACCGAAGGATATTAATAATACATGTAGATATTAAGGGTCACGGGGTTGCTGATTATTTAGGCAACGTGTGGTAGTCAAACTGAGAACGAATATGGCAATTTGAATTTTACCTGTGTTCAATAGTTTTAACAATTTATAAAGTGGTTCTGTTCTAGTTAAGACCTTGTGAAAATTACGCGAAACCACGCGTGTGATTATAATCACGGGGGAGAATCACGCCGTTCGTTACCCAAACAAACAAGATGGCGGATACAGCCAAAAAGTTTTTTTTTTCTTTTTTTTTCTCTGAAATTCGTAATGTTCTAGTGTTAAGGTACATATAACAACCTTCTCCAAAATTTTCCGGGCACACAGGATTTTATTTCATGATGATTTGTCCGGTACTTCATCTGAAATGCGCGTCATCAGATTCGAAGCGATTGATCGTAGTATTGTACGGATTCTTCTCTAAAATGCACTGTTTCGTTTACATATATGTATATTAACTGAAACCACTGACTTTAAAAAGTTGTAATATGTCGTCATCTAAGCGTTCATGCCAATTCTGACTAAAATAACGGCTGTAGTATTCATATGGGGGCATTTCCTGGAAATGATAACGTATGGCGCACAAACATCAATGATAACGTACGGCGCATTTTTCTGCATAAAAGTGTTTCAAGACATATCAGTTAGTTTTGGATAGAAAAGTTATGTTTCTTGCTTAGGTCTTTCCAGACATAAGAGAATGTGTAGAACCAAATAAAGAAACTAAATATTAGTTAGTGTTTGCATAATAATATCTGTCCGGATAGAAATATCTAAATTCGATATGTAATCACGATTAAGTATAATTATGTTAGTGTTCATCCGTGCTGTTCTACAGAAATTAGAAACCTCGACGGGGGGAATGTTTCTAATTTCAGTAGAACAGCTACGGATGAATACTAACATACTTAGTGTCAAGCTTTCGTTGGCCTCATTATTATTTACTTAATTACGTCACTACGGGGTTCTATGAAGTACTATGAAAAATAGAAGGCGACTATGAACGGAATTCGATAAAGTATCGACTTTTCTTCTTCTATGAAAATTAACGCAAACATTTTTTAAGAAATACAGCGTTTTCATTGGATGACAAATAAAGCTGGACACTAATATGTTTTCCTGCATATCATACTCGAAATAAAGCAGCTATCCCACTTGTTGTCGTTTGTAAAGTGTCGTCAAAAGTTAAACTAGATCCCAAAGTTCAAATATCTATGTGTTAGTATTCATCCGTACTGTTCTACAGAAATTTGAAACTTCGACGGGAGCGAAAGCGATCAGAGAATGTTTCTAATTTCTGTAGAACAGCTACGGATGAATACTAAGGTACTTAGTGTCAACCTTTATTTGGCTCAATAAATATTTACTTAATGGCGTCTCTATACATAATTTTACGAACGCGGTTCTATGAAGCACTATGAAAAATAGAAGGCTTCTATAAACGGACTTTAATATAGTATCGACTTTTGTATTTCTATCAAAATTAACACAAAGAATTTTTAAGAAATACAGCGTTTTCATTGGATGACAAATAAAACTGGACACTAAATAAGCGTCCAACTTTATTTGTCATCCGATGGAAACGCTGTATTTCTTCAATATTATGTGTGTTAATTTTCACAGAAGAACAAAAGTCGATACTATATCAAATTCCGTTAATAGTCGTCTTCTATTTGTCACAGTGCTTCATATAACCGCGTTTGTAAAAATAGTTATTTGCATAAATTTGCACATGCGCTTTCGTCGGCCGCTTTTGAATATTAATTAAGTAAAAATGACGTCAAAAAGCCGACCTATATTTTTTTATTAATGGATAAAAGATATACATGCACTTCAGATTTAAATTCACGTCTTGGCGATAAAGATACTGCACGTGTTAAAGTAAACACCAAGACAAAATGTTAATTAATATATATTTTTATTACTAATGTAGGAAAAAGTCTAAGTTTCTTATTTCTGAGAACAGCACGGATGAACACTTACATATGCTTTGTAAATACTATTTTCATAGTAGCGTAGTAATTTTTATAACCGTTCATACATAAAGATAATGACGTCATCTGAGCGCTTGAGCTGTTTGGCATTAAAGGTTTCAGACGGTTTTAACGGTATGGATAAAAACATCGAAATCCAAATTCGACTTTAAACTATATTTCATAGTCGGTAAAACGTTTACCGCAAGAAATTAATAAGCAAATTTCAATGTCACTCTTTTATTGCTGATACCTACAGTACATTTTTTTTAAGAAACTGATTGTTTTTGTATGGGCATTTGCGGAAAAACGCCAGAATATGATAGGCAAATTCATAAGAATGCGGAAGAGCATAAGTGCCAGGTGTATGTTTTTTATTAACTCGAAATTTCGAGTTACTAAGTCGAAATTACGAGTTACTAACTCGAAATTTCGAGTTACTAACTCGAAATTTCGAGTTACTTATCCCGAAATTTCGAGTTACTTATCTCAAAATTTCGAGTTACTTATCTCAAAATTTCGACTTAGTAACTCAAAATTTCGACTTAGTAACTCGAAATTTAGACTTAGTAACTCGAAATTTCGACTTACATTGCACGACTTTCATTGGTTGCCGGTGAAAGCAAGGATTGAATTCAAGATACTTTCTTTCGTGTGTAGCTGTTGCACATTGATAGAGCACCTTTAACATTTATTTAACAAAACAATTTAATAGGGTCAAATTGTCCACACATACAGAACATATGCTTCGCTTTTTTGTGGAGGGAGGGGGTGTAAAATGACACTTTCCACATTTCCGTGTTAACCGGATGTTTCTTTTTCTTAAGCACACATACCACCATCATGTGAAGAAACAACAAGTCCAAAACCCACCCTATTGTAAACTGTGCAATATCATGTGTTAAATAAGTTTTAAATGACGTGTATACGCCAGTTAGTCTGTCACGTTTCTTTATACTAATAATGTTTTTGTTACATTATTCATTATTTACTAATACTTTGATTCATATTGTGTTGATAAAAGTTGATAAAAGTGGAACTTGTTGCTATATATATGTTTGGGATAATATAAAAGCATCCGATTTTACAAGAAATATAGTCAGTCCAACAATTTTGACAAAGGCCTCAGCACGCCCTATTTTGGCCACGCCGCGATACTTTTCTCAGATGTCCCACACGTGAAGTATAGAATCGTTTTATTCACAGGGATGAGAAGAATATGATTAGTGAAAAGATATGTTCGAACAGATGGGATACAATACAACGTGTGAAGAACGCCTGAACGTACAAATTAAAGGAAGCCTTGTGTTTTAGGTCGGTTGTGTACATGCTACATGTACCTGTACTAAGTTTAATTTTAATTTCAATAGTTTTTGTCCAGGCACCCGATTCTCCATCTCCATCGTTCAACGGCGCTCCCTACTATATCTTATATCATCTAACTAATAACTTTGGCCATTCTTGTAATGTTAATAAGTCGAAATTTCGAGTTACCAAGTCGAAATTTCGAGTTACTAAGTCGAAATTTCGAGATAGGTAACTCGAAATTTCGAGTTAGTATGTCGAAATTTCGAGTTACTAAGTCGAAATTTCGGGTTAGTAAGTCGAAATTTCGAGTTAGTAAGTCGAAATTTCGAGTTAGTAAGTCGAAATTTCGAGATAAGTAAGTCGAAATTTCGAGTTAGTAACTCGAAATTTCGAGTTAATAAAAAACATACACATGGCACTAATGCTCTTCCGTATGAATTGCATGTAAAGGTTTTGATTAAATTATGACGTTCCTTTCATTTAAAATATAAAAAAACTGTATGGCTAGGTCGTGCAAATATCTGGCGTCAAAGTAGCTCAACGTCACGCTAAATGGTAGCGTTTCAATATTAACCGCCCCTCAAATAAATAGGAAATTTCTTATTTACTAAATTTATTGAACTTTTTCGCATAACATTATTTTTTACTCATTCAATAAATTCAATATAGAACCTACACTCATTCATTATTCTCTGTTATGTTTTTTTTCTTTCAATGAGCGACCAGATTGATAAACACAGACTCATTTCATCTGGATGTAAGCTAGTCGCAATCACTTTTAATATAATGTAAAGACAACAATACACAAATATTTCCTAAAAGTGGAGGCTTTTCTTTCTATTCTGCATTTTATACAAAAAATATCCTCAAACTATACATGTGTGTTTTATCTGGCAGATAAGATAAAGGTTGGTATATGTATATTAAAAACGAATATATATTTGGTCACCCGTTAGAAAGATATTCATATCCGATGGTGCAGCATTGTTCAATTACCGTATTTATTTCGGAACTGACAAACATGTTTTTCAGATATATATCATTTCCTACATACAAATAATTAATTATCAGCTGATTGAAGAAATGGAAATCCACCAAGCAGAAAAATGCGCCGTACGTTATTATTGATATTTTGTGCGCCATACGTTATCATTTCCGGAAAATGTCCCGATATTAATATTTTCAGCAGTAAATCTAGCCAGAATGGGCATGGATGCTAAGATGACGACCTACTAAAACTTTTTAAAGTCAGTGGTTTCAGTTAATATACATATTTGTAAAAGAAACAGTAAATTTGAGAGAAGAAGCCGTACGTTATCACGATCAAACCGGTGGAAAATTCTCTCGCTTCGATTCTAGTGACGCGCATTTCAAAAGAACTACGTACGGGACGAAACATCATGAAATAAAACCCTGTGTGCCCGGAAAATTGTGGAGAATGTTATTATATATACCTTTACACAAGAACATCACGAATTTCAGAGAAGAAAGGGAAAAACTTACTTTTCGGCTGCATCCGCCATCTTGTTTGTTTGGGTAACGAACGGCGTGATTCTCCCCCGTGATAATGTGGCGGCGTAATAAAGACACGGTTATAGGTAGTGCCGTGATAATCACTTTAATCTGTTTTATCCGAATGATAAATCTTTTTCTTTTTAAAAAATAGTTCTACGTTTAATGGTGTTTTTTTTTTTTAGAATTCTACTATTTGTACAATTTGCTTTATTACCACGCCGCGTTATAATCACACGGTTGGAAGTAGAGCCGTTATAATCACACGTACGGTTATATACGCTCCAAATAACACGAATTATACCAAAATGAATTCAACATCTCTTGGTTTAACTTTTGTGTGAATGCTATGTTTTCCCAAAACGCGGGAATGTATTTTACTGGAATTTTCATACGAGTCTTCATTTTCATATAAATACAACATATATTTGTGTTTTTATTTTTTTCTGATAGATATCTTATAAATAAAAAACCACCGGACGTTAAAAGATATTTGATTTAGTGCAGTGTGATAAAGTGCTCCAGATTATATTCTAAATTAAAGCACTGCAAACACTGAGGTATACACTGCTTATCAATACGGCATCAAGACCATGTTGATTTTAATCTACTGACCTCAAAATAAATAGAGGACATCTTCTGGCTAAGGTCAGTGTCCCTTACACGTTACATAAACCTAGGCTTATTTCTTTTCAAGTTATTAATGGGACAAAATGAAAATGTTTCGTTCCTACAGACTAGGGCTGAATTTTGCCAGGAAATTAAGATGCTAGACAATATGGTTTGCAAAACTGAAGAGCAATACAGAAATCAGTTTGCGAAACACATGCTTATTATCTATAGTATACAATACTGAAATAGTAAAATGGAGTCTTCAGTGTTATTTTCTCTCACTATATTTAAAAGTTCATAAAAATGCGGAATTGAATAATCCAGCAAGACTAAAAGTTACATGCCACACTGGGGAAAATGCACGCCATTGGCGGAGTCAATTTTGACTACCACACAAGTAAAGTTTTCATGCCAAATATCTAACGTCTAGCCTTTGTATATTCAGAGGAGAGATTTTTCAAGCTTTTACTATGCATATACATATAAGGAAAACCTGACACCCTGGGGCAAATTCACTAGTGCCAACATTTGATCAACTTTAAAAGAGGACATGCTGATGATATTATATACCAAGTATCTAAGCCTTAAACCTTCAGACAAGAGACTTTTTAAAAAGACTTTACTATACATATATATACACATAACAAAAACCTATATATATATATATATATGACCTCAGGGGCGATGCCAATTTTGAATCTAGTGCTAAAAATTGAACAATCTTGGTAGAGTTTCACTACACAATGTTTCATGACAAATATCTAACCTCTAGCCTGTGTCAATTCAGAGGAGAAAATTTCAAGTTTATACTAAATACATATAAGGAAAACCTATGACCTCCAGGGTGGGGCTAATTTTGACCCCAGGGTAAAATGTAAACACTCTTGGTGAAGGTCTACCAGATAATACCTTATACAAAATATCTATACTGTAGGTCTTATGGAATTCTTTGAACAACTTTGGAAGCCCTTCACCCATGGAACAATCCTGCTAAGTGTGGTTGAAATTGGACAAGATGTTTTTCACAAGAAGATGTTTTAAGTTCAATATATAATCTATAAAACACCCACACACATGCGCACACACACACGCGTGCGCACGCACCCACACACAGGTGAATCGCTATATGCCACCGCAGCATCTACGTTCATCAGACAGGCAGATCAACACATTTTGAAAACAATAAGATGACAATAACATTGTTGCTGTGTCCACTGAAGCTTTATGAAATTTAATAAAACTTTTTACATTTAAAAAAAACATTTATTTTTTATTCCAAGCTGTGATCAAACAATATGAGGTAAGATAAATGGTATGGTCAACCTTGTGGACCTCATTGGAGCTAGGTGGGGAGGAGTGTTGGAATCCAAAGATTATTGAATCGCCTTTAAAGCATGTGTATTTACCCAAAGAGTGCATCAGAAAAGTATTAATTTAAGCACATAATATGCTATATATCAAAATTAAATGCCCAATATCTTATTTTTATGTTAAATATAAAGAAATTAATTCATTTCTTTTATATAATCAATGAATTCAGTTTATACGTAGTATCTTTTTGCACTGACTTTTATTACAGTCCTTGCTTTTGGTGATACCATACACTGTGACAGTAATCTTTCCAGCACCTCTACTCCAAATAAACAAATGAACTAATTGAAGATCAGGACCTTGAGTTCGCATTCTTACTGAGTGGGGGATCTGAACATCAATGCTTCCCGGTTCACCCTGTCCCAACCTCTGGTCCGCCTCTGTCTTGGTACAGACCACCTTGTCTCATGGTCTGCAAGTTCCTACATTTATGGCCAGCTGGGACTGTTTAATGTCACCGAGGAACACTCCATATAGTTTTTTGACAATCCATTAATATTTTTACAATCCAATTTGGGAAAATGTCTCCCCTTCATACAAAAAAGGTCACTTACAATGTATTATCAAAAACAAGCAATTATCATAGTATTGCAAGCAATCCATAAGTCCCCTACCGGTTAGAACCACAGCAACATTCTGAAGGGCCATTGGCCATTGACTAATGTTTCAATTTTTCTCTATTTTAAGTACATTTGTTGGAAAAGTTCTTTAAAAGTGATCACAGGAAACAGTTTTTATGAACAGACAGACAGACGGACTGAAGGACACTCTAAAGTTAATTTTTGAAACTTCCCTGTTACCAAAATATAACATTTTTAAAAGCAAAATTCTTAAAGAGGAGATAACTCTTGAAATAAAGATAAAATTTGATAAAAAAAAATTCAGCTATTTTTGACTAATCATAAATATTGTTATATTTGCCATGTTTTAAGCCTAATTGTTGCCATGGCAACCAATTTTTTTGCAAAATAGGAAGAAAAGATAAAGACATGCTTAATCTCCAGACTGCCATCTACCCATATGTCAAGTTTCATAAAAATATTTTCAGTACTTTTAAGTTATCACTTGATTCAGTTTATGTGTAAAATTTTCCATATTTTAGTCTATTTATTGCCATAGCAACCAGAATTTTCAACATAGGAAGAAAAGAAAAAGACGTGCAAAATTTCCATATTGCCATCTATCCATATATCAAGTTTCATAAAAATATTTCCAGCACTTTTTGCGTTACTGCGGGATCCAGTTTTGTGGACGGACTGACAGACAGACAGACGGACGGAGGGTAAACCTAAAGTCCCCTCCGGTAGACCGGTAGGGGACTAATAAAGTCACATATGTAGATAATTAAATATTTAATAATATTGACTTAAAACATTATAAAACATTAATATATGCAGAAAAATTTTGATCAATATCACAATTAGGGTGAGAAGAAATGCAGCTTGACTAAGACTCAAACCAGAGACCCTCAGAATACATGTATCATACCTCAGCACTACAAAAAACAGAGAACCCTTTGAATACCATACCCCATGTCTACTGTGAATGAGCTTAAACATTTTCTCTCATCTATGCATTGACATAACCCCCACTATATTGAAATTTGTACTATTCATTGGAACACTTAAGTGACATAGTGAATTGACTTAGAGTTAAGTATCGCCATAGCTTCATATTGGACCCTAAAAATAACAGGGTGAAAATATGCGGCCTGACTGGAGCTCAAACCTGACTCCACAGCTTTACCAACTGAGATATAAGGTTTTTTATTGATCAGTTTATACTGTGACATCCCTACCATATTGAATTTTTTTTCACAATTCATTTCATGAATAACAGAGTATACTTCTTATAAGCTATATATATCACATTTTGCACCAAATATCACAGGGTAAGAAAAATATGCCGCTTGACCGGAATCGAACCTGGGATCCTCAGAATATTATACATGTGTTTGACCGGAATCGAACCTGGGATCCTCATAATATTATACATGTATGTGGGCTGTACTGACTGAGCTATCTAGCTGGCATTGTCATTAATCTACTATTTACATAATGCAGGGGCATAGAAATCAAAGAAACATTTGAATTGATAGTGACACATTATTAAAAGTAAATCATATAAAAAGAATATCCCTTGAAAATGACATCATTTAAACATTTGAATAATTTTTTACCCATAATTATCACCACTACCTTCTAATTGGCCTGATCAAACCTGCAGCATTTTATAGAAACAAACAAAACCTTAAATTCAGATATTTCAACATAACTGTTTATAGATTCAAGATTCAAAATATTTTATTTGCTTTATCTGCCAAAATAAGTCAAATGTTTATAATTTTGCTGTTCATGGCAATTTCTTTTGGGTTTCAGTTTTTTCTTCATTTTAAGATATGTAACTCATGTTTACAAAATTGTTTGTTCTTATCTGTCTATCTTAGTCATGACAGACTATTCTAGCTGTATATAAACATAAAAAATACCTTTTAATATTGATATATTGAATAGAATAAGATGAAAGATTTACAATTTGAAGAATTTCATCTAAAAGATGGAGGTCCAATGATGAATATATGGATAGAAATATTATTTTTGACTGGCTTTATTTACCTTAATTTTGGTTTTACTAGTTGTTGCGGCTAGGAATGATATATTTATTCTTTTAAACCTAGGTTATAAGTTAAGATTTTCAATATAAAGATCTTCAGGCCTCTAAATAAAGTAATATTTGTGTTTTCAGTGGAAATTGAAATACTATTTATGCCAAATCAAGGCCATGATGCTTGAAAACTGATCAACCAACACCAATAAAATATTTAATTGAAAATAAATCAACTGACCTGTAGGTGATGAGAGTCATATTTCAAATGTAAATATCTAAATTGGTTTGTTGATAAGAAAATACATGTAGTTGAGTACAAATCCTGAGTACAAGGATTCATCAGTCAGAAACATTATGCTTGCCTGTGACTAAATGATTCAAATATAATCTGAACCATTCATGGGTCACTTTAAATCAGAAAAGAAAACCCACAGATGAATGAATAAATTTATTTATTTAGATAACTTGGTAAATTTCAAAACATCAGCAAATACATTAAGAGAGAAATGGCTGGCCTTTTCAGTAGGAGTGACACTATAATAAACAAGACCTTTCCCAGGGCTGGGAATCAAAACTGCGTCGTATCCTACAAAACGTAAACAAACGCCGCCATCTTGGAACGAAAAACGTATGTTTTTGTTTATAACTCTTTTTGTTGGAAATGACTGAAAACCAGATATGTGTATTAACACGCTACACTATTTTCCGCTTCGTTCGGTATATGTTGCTTGCACAACTATTGTGCCAAACAAAAGTTATAGCGAACTTGCAACTCGAAGCGGGCCAGAATTGTCATGAAGTTTTGTGGATACGACGCAGTTCAAATTGCTTTATCCATCGTTTTTTCCTTCAAATCAATTATATACTCGTTCCAGAGCTAACCATAAATTTCAAATGTAATTTTACATCATTTACTAAACTGTTTATTTTGAAAGAATTTGTACGAAATGATACGACGCAGTTGGAAAGAAAATATGATACGACGCAGTTGCATTTTTAGGCAGTCTATACAACAGGGATAATTTTGCCAATATAAGTCATTTTACCGAAAAATCACTTGCGCTTGATAGAAAAACCTTTCCAGCTTATAGCAATGTTCAGTTGCTTTAAAATATTTAGAATACGTTGTTTCATTTCCAATACAACATTAATTTGAAAGTTTACATTGCGGAAGCTACGTTTCAGATAAGCATGAACATGTTAATGTCTTAATTAATTTCGTATGTTCAATGTTATCACAATATGTTTTGGGATGAATATAGAAGTTTCTGAACTCCAGTCACAAAATTCAATTTGGCTAACTTTTGGCAAAATGTTGCACCTGCCGAGAGCCATCGACATTTTGAAGCTAGCTCGATCGGTTTTCCACAAGGAAGAATCAAATTTAAGTCCATGGTGAATTTCGAATTCACAACAGTTCGGGGCAAGTGATTTGAAGTCGGTGAGCATAAACAGCCCGGCCTCGGTCGGACACACCTGTCTGAATTGTTTTTGTTTTTCAACTAAATTTGTTTGCTATTGTCCTTAATGTCAGCTGTACAAAAAATGCCTTATTGAGATGATATATTTTCTTACTCTCTAAGATCACTTTTTACTTTGTTATTTACATTTCAAAAATAGTATGTGTCAGTGGTGTGTAGCAGAGAAAAAATTCAATGCAATCAGTGGGTAATCCCCATTAAAATCATTTTCTGAAAACTTTTGTTTTATGTGTTAGGCAATTCATTATCATAGAAAATTCACACTTTAATATCAATGCTCAATTTTAAGTTATGTAAAGATGCAATGTCTTAATAAGTCTATGGAAAACTCAACGCGATATCTCTCATCCCGGCTTTAATTACAAAACGGACACCTACTTTACAAAATAATTTGTAGTTTTATCATTTATAGCTCGATTTTAAACATTTAAAGTTTTAATGGAGAAGGATGATAGTATTTTGCATATATCAAATTAATTTTCAGAAAATACATTCCGCCTGTTCTCACCGACGATAAAGAAATGTAATGCGACAAAATCAGCAGTAAAGTTGAACGGCGCTGAACTTAAAATGACTGAATGAAACGCATACCTTACTTGCAAAATATATCGTAGTTTAATCACTTATAATACAAGTACAAATGTTGCTGCAATGCAGCAATTGAGAAGCTCCGCGCAAAAAAATGCGCTCATTACAGATACCTTACCAAATTATTCCTACGCACAGGTCACAGGATATTCAGATAAAGTACTATTGTAGATTTTTTTCCGAATGTTTTGTAAACCATGTTTTGCATAATTATACTTATCTTATGCACTGTCCATAATTAAAAAGAGGGACCAGATATTTAATTTGAAAAACAAATGCTTTCACTAATGCCTACCTGGTAAGGATTGAATACAAACAAGACTTACAAGACTTGTAAATATAATTTGACATGACTGTACTGTGTTACTGTAGTCAGTAACATAAGATGATAAAAATATCAAAGTCTGTTTTTTATTATTATAATTGTAACAAATACTAGTAAACAAATAGTAACAAAAGAGACTAATATTATAATATAGTAATATTACATGCATATTTTCATGTCAAATTTTTTTTAAAAAAATTGTTTCTTTAAATACTGATAGAAGACTGTTACCTGAATTTTAGGCAGGTATGAGGAAATTCACTAACATCATGTTCGTGCGAGTCAAAGATATAAAAGCTACTTGACATTGGTGATATATAAAAAGCTATAAAATTGTTAATTAATTTATTGGGAGATCAATATACTTTTTTGCTATAGTGCTTTAAAACCTTTCATAAAAAACCATACACCTCATGTTCAAACTGCAGATCAAAGTTTCATTTGTTACCAATGATGCAATCTATCTATCTATAGTCTATGCTTAATTAGGGTCCATCATCCCCGTACGGGCACAAAATGCAGCTTTTGCTGTCGAGTACGGACCCCGGACATGTCACCAAGCACAGAAAGTTGATAATTTACCTCCGTGCATTACCAATGATGCTGTGTGTGTGCGTGCGTGCGTGCGTGCGTGCGTGTGTGTGTGTTTGCGTTTATTTATACTCGCCACCGGTTGCCCATATGGGCGAGTCCTCCAGACGAGTATTAGTCATTTTAGATTTTTGGGGGATAGTGCAATGGAGGATAGTGCAATTACAGATACAGAAAGATGTCCCAATTCCAGAAGCTTCTCCTGGTTCTTTAGCCAGGGATGGGAATCAAAACTGCGTAGTATCCTAGAAAATGTAAACAAACGCCGCCATCTTGGAACGAAATACGTACATGTATGTTTTTGTTTATAACTTTTTTTGTTGGAAATGACTGAAAAACAGATATATGTATTAACACGCTACACTATTTTCTACTTCGTTCGGTATATGTTGCTTGCACAACTATATTGTAAAACAAAATTTATAGCGAACTTGCAACTCGAAGCGGAGCAGAATTTTTATGAAAATGTGTGGATACGACGCAGTTCATATTGCTTTATCTATCGTTTTTCCTTCAAAAGCTAATGTAATCTAATGACGCATACGTACTTAATTAGTTAAAAGAAATTGCATAGATCACATTTAAACAGGATTTGTCCGCCATTTTGAAAAAAAAAGGCCGAAGGATACATGCCGCTTTAAATCTATTATTTATATTAATGGCAAATGTTGATTACAACCAATCATTGAATTGTGAATATTAGAATATGGGACAAGTTATTGGACCTTTATTCTTTAGAATAAATGTGTATGGTATTCATAACAAGTTTTAAATTTGTAGTACCCTTTTTACCAATTTTCAAAGGGCAAGTCGCAGGTTTTAATAAACATGTATAAACCGTAGTAATATTACGCCCGTGTAATTATTACGCGACACCGGATATGCGATTTTTTTGTCAAAAGAAATCGGTACAATATCCTGCATGTTTAACTACCTGTGAAACAACAAACATCCTATTAATGGATAGTGCTAATACTATAAGAACCTTTAGTAATACTCAAAACCTTTCGAAACTTTGGAAAGCGGCGAAAAGTGAATAAAGATATTCGAAAACCGAAAAAAAACTTGCACTACAATTAAGTTTGTCCCAAATTGAATGATACTGACTGAAGTTTATAAACATTGTAAATATCTAGTTATATTATAGCCTTGTCCTGGATCGGCCGATTTGTATGAATATATGTATGTGTGTGTGTTTGTTAAATACGTTCTTCATGCATTTTATTGTTATTATACAATGGACAAACGAAGTTATTTTTGGAATACTGGAGTCAGCTGGTGGTTGAGTGGCCGGTCGGTTGTCCGGGCGGTCAGTCTGTTGCATATGTTTTGTCCGGGGCATAACTCATAATGTACGAAAAATATCAACTTCAAATTTTGTAGGTAGATAGATCTCATTGATTAGAACTACAGTGGACAAGAACCGTAACTCTGCCTTGCATAATTTTGGAGATATTGCCCTTTGTTCATTTTTACCTTTTGAACAATATCTGGGGCATAACACTTAAAATACAAGAGATAACAACAAGAATGTTTGTAGGTAGATAGATATCATTGGGTAGATCTGCAATGCAAAAAAAAACATAACTCTGTCTTTCCTTATTTTGGAGTTATTGCCCTTTGTTCATTTTTATAAGCCCGTTTGAAAAACGGGTCATATTATAGTCTCCCTCTGGCGGGCGGACGGGCGACTGGGCGGGCGGATCCAATATTTGTCCGGGGCATATTTCCTACACACATGGAGGAATTTTAATGCAACTTCATAGAAATGTTAATTACTATAAGCAGCAGTGTACACTAAGAGGCTATTGAAAAACGCTTGTCCTGGGCATAACTTGTACATGCATAGCGAGATTTTAATATAACTTGCCACAGATGTTCACCATTGTGAGGCAGATTGTCGCGTGCACAATTAAGGTCCTTGATCTCCAAGGTCAAAGTCACACGTAAGGATTAACGTTTATTCTGACCTTCTAGTCATCATTTATTGAAGGATGGAAACATAAATGCTCATTTTATCATGACTACTGGTGTGAAATACGTGATTTCCGTTAATATATGCAAGGTCAAGGTCACGCAAGATGATAGTCAAGGTCATTAAAGATGAAGAAACATAGATATTTTGTCCAGAGCAAATCTTCTTCACATATAAAGGTATTCTTATGAAACTTCATAAAAATGTTTACCACTATAAGAAACTTGGTATCTAGGTTAAAGGTCAAGGTCAGAGGTCAATGAGTAATGCTTGTCCGGAGCAAAACTTGTACATGCATATAGGGATTTCGATATAACTTTGCACAAATGTTTGTAATTGTAAGGCGGAGTATCCTTGCAAAATTAAGGTCCCTGTGGCTAAGGTAAAGGTCACAGATAGGGTTCAAAGTTCAAATAAAAATATGAAAATGTGTATTCGGACCATTTAGTCGATTGAAACACAAATGGTCATTATCATAACAACTGGGGTGAAACATGTAATTTAGGTTAATATGTGCAAGGTCAAGGTCACTTAAGATGATAAAATATAGAAATTTTGTCCAGATCATATCTCCTCCACGCTTGGTGGGATTTTAATGAAACTTCATGAAAATGTTCACCACAATGAGAAGCAGTGTTACGTGAATGAACCAGGTCTCTAGATTAAAGGTTATGGTCACACTTAGAGGGTCATTGAAAAATGCTTGATCGGAGCCAAATTTCTACATTCATCGGGGAAATTTAGTGTAACTTGGCACAAATGTTAACCATTGTGAGGCTTATTGCGCACACAATCCAGGTCCCTGCTACCAAAGTCAAGGTCACATGGAGAAGTGAAAGTTTGTGTACGGGGACCATTTTGTCATCCATCATTTATTGATGGTTTGTAACGCAATCGATGTAATTTCATAACTTTTATGACTACAAGTGTGACACATGTAATTAAGGTTAATATTTGCAAGGTCACTAGAGATGATAAAATATTCGGATATTTTGCCCATATCTCCTATATGCATATCTATAATGCCCACATCTTTGTCATCTCTGCCCACATTTTCGTGACAATGTTACACTTTGTCAGGAACATAGCTCCAATACCACAAGGAGTATTAACAAGAAACTTTGTTGGTAGATGTTCAATGCAAAAGAACCGTTACTCTGTCTTACCTAATTTTGGAGTTATTGCCAATTTTTTATTTTACACTTTGAACGTTGTCTGGGACATAACTCTAAAACCACAAGTGATATTAACAAGAAACAATGTATTTAGAGAGATTTTATTGAGACGAAGTGCAGTGCAAACAGAACCGTAAGTCTCCTTCCCATGATTTTGGAGTTATTGCCCTTTGTTCCTTTTCACATTAGAAACTTTGGTCGAACCATAGTTCTGAAACCACAATAAGTATAATCAAGTCACTTTAAAGGAAGAGAGAACTCATTTGGTAGATGTGCATAACTCTGCCCGACCTAATTTTGGAGTTATTGCCCTTTCTTTAATCTAACACTTTGAACTTTGTCCGGAACATTACTCTAAAACCTCAAAGTGTAATAACAAGAAACCTTTTAGTAAGATAGAATTCATTGGATAAAAAACTATGCTTTCCCTAATTTTAGAGTTATTGCTCTTTGTTCATTTGTACATTTAAAACTTTGTCCGAGACATAACTAGAGACATTTAAAAGGTATCCGCTTTAAACTGTGTAGGCATATAGAGCTCTTTGAGTAAAATAGCATTAAATAATAACTGTAAGTATCTCTTCCAAAATTTCAACGTTATTGCCTTTTGTTCATTTCTACACTTTGAACTTTGTCTGGAACTGACTCTAACTTTAACAAGATGCTTTGGAGGTAGAAAGATCATATTGGGTAGATGTGCAGTGCAAATGATCCGTAACTCTGCCTCACCTTATTTTTGTAGTTATTGCCCTTTGTTTATTTTTACACTTTGAATGTTGCCCGGATCATAGCTCTGAAACCATAAGGAGTATTAACAGGTTACCTCGCAGGTAAAGAGATCTCATTGGATAGATGTTCAGTACATAAGAACTGTAACTCCGTCTGACTTTATTTTGGAATTTTTGCTCTCTGTTGTTTTTTTTTTTTTTTCACTTTGAGCATTATCCGGGACATGATTCTTATACCACAAAGGGTATTTACAAGAATCTCTGTAGGTAGATAAATCTTATTGAGTAGAAGTGCAGTGTAAACGAACTGCAATTCTACTTTCCCTTTTTTATGTTATTGCCCTTTGTTCATTTTTACATTTTGAACTTTGTCTGGGACATAACTTTGAAACTGTAAGAGATATCAAGAAGAAACTTTGTTGGTGAAGAAGAAGAGGGGGTATACATATTGTTTGCTAATTTATGGCGGTCTGTCTGTCTTTCGGTCTGTTCGTCGGTAGACCACATGGTTTGCGTTGATTATCTTAATAACTGTTAATCACAAAGTGTTCATATTTCACTTACTGATTGGTCATCACTCGTTGATGCGCCCTACTGATTTGAGGGTCAAAGGTCAAGGTGACAGGGACATTAAATGTCAGAATGGTTTCCGCTCATTATTTTGAAAATTATTTATCAAGAAATCTTCATTTTTCACATACTGATTTGCCATAACTAGTAAAAAACGCCTTTGTTTTCAGGATTACTATGTAAAAGGTCAAGGTCATAGAGGCCTTAAATGTCAGGATGGTTTCCGCTCTTTATCTGAAAAACAAAGTCTTCATATTTCACAAATTGATTAGTCATATGGAGAAGATGGCCCTGTAGATTGTTGGGTCATTAGCTTAGTTCCGTGTCACAGGGATCTTAAATGTAGGAATAAATTCCACTCATTTTGTTGAAAACAATTTATCTCTAAGTTTTTATATATTACATATCGACTGGTTAAAGATCATGACGTACATAAAGTGCATGACTCTTACTTATTCTTGGGTCAATAAGTCAAAGCGCAAAGTTCACGTGGAACTTAACTAACAGGATAGTTTCCGCTCATTATCTTGAAGACTATTTACATCAAAGTCTTTATATTTCACATATTGATTAGTCATATGTAGTAGATGAACGCTATTTATTTTTGGGTCACTAGTTCAAAGATCAATGTGACAGTGGCCATAATGTCAGAATGGTTTCCGCTCATTACCTTGAAATCAATTTATAACAAATTATTCATATTTCACATGCTAATTGGTCATAAATAGTAGATAACCTCTATTAATTTTGGGGTCACTAGTTTAAAGGTTAAGGTCACAGGGACCTTAACTGTCAGGATGGTTTCCGCTCATTATTTTGCAGACTATTTATATCAAAGTCTTTATGTTTCACATATTGATTAGTCATACGTAGTAGATGAACGCTATTTATTTTTGGGTCGCTAGTTCAAAGGTCAATGTGACAGTGGCCATAATGTCAGAATGGTTTCCGCTCACTACCTTGAAAACAATTTTTAACAAATTATTCATATTTCACATGCTAATTTGTCATAGATAGTAGATGACCTCTATTAATGTTAGGGTCACTAGGTCAAAGGTTAAGGTCACAGGGGCCTTAAAAGACAGGATTGTTTCCGCTTATTATCTTGAAAACCATTTACCACAAAGTCTTCATATTCCACATATTGATAAATCGTACGTAGAAGATGACTTCTATTGATTTGGGTCACCAGTTTAAAGGTCAGGGTCACAGGAGCCTTTAATATCATAATTGTTTCCGCTCATTATCATTAAAACTTTCATTAAGTCTTGAAAATTAATTAGTAATTGGTTATAACTAGTAGATGACTCTTATCGATTTTGGGGTCTTTAGGTTAAAGTTTAAGGTCACAAGGACCTTATATCAGTCTGACTGTCCGTGGATAGACCACATATTTTTGCTGATTATCTTAAAATCTATTTATCACAAAGTCTTCATATTTCACATACTGATTAGACATATGTTGCTAGACCACGTGGTTTCCGCTGATAATCTTAAAACTATTTATCACAAACTCTGCATGTTGCACATTCTGATTGGCATAACTATTAGATGGCCCCTATTGATTTTGGGGTCACTAGGTCCAAGGTCAATGTCACAGGGCCGTTAAATGTCAAAATGGTTTTCGCTTATTATACTTATGATAGCTTTTATTCAGTTTCAGGTCATTAATGGTATTTTTGTTTTTCTTCTACGTACCCATTTATGGTATTTATCTATTATAATAACACAATTAGCAATAATATGAGCCAATGGCTAGAAAGGGGCATATGTGTCGTTCGACATTTCTTGTTATACTGAAAACTTTGTCCGGTAACTAACATCAGAGCTATAAAAGGTATCAATTTAAGATTTTGTAGTTATATAGATCTCTTAATCTCAGAATATAAGAACGGTAACACTCTTATATCAAATTTTTGAGTTATTGCGCTTTGTTCATTTTTACACTTTAAACTTTGTCCGTGACATAACTTGAGAATTATATAAGGTATCAGCTTGTAGGTAGATAGATCTCACTGGATAGAAGTGCAGTGCATAAACCATGTAACTCTCCGGCCCTTTCCTTATTTTGGAGTAATTGCCCTTTTGTTCATTTTTACATTTTGAACTTTGCCCATGACATAATTAGAGAACTATAAATTGTATGAACAGGAAACTTTGTAGGTAGATAGATCTCACTGAGTAGAAGTCCAAAACATCTCATGGATAAAGAACGTATGCCCTTAAAAGAAGTCATTAAAATTCCAATTTCAAACTTTAATTCATCCCATTGATATAGGACAAATAATTCAAAAACCATTTGAAAAAAAACTATAAACTACACCATTCTCCTTATGTGCAAAAATTATTAAATAAAAAGCACGTTTTCTAACAAGCGCGTGTCGGGTATTCGGCACTTGTGACATTTTTCTAGTTTGATATAACTTACCATTGGCATTCAATTTGTGTTTTTAAGCACAATACATTTTGTAAAGCGATTTCAAAAGAGTCTTAAATCAAATATATAATTCGCCAGTTTTTCTCTTATTTAAGTTTTATTTGATTTTCTTTAGTTAACATATCACCGGTAAATATTTATGAAAGACACATTTGTCGTAGAAAATAATCAAGCAAACAATATAATTTAAAAAAAATTGTTTAATACAGTTTTATCTACTATGTGCACAAATATAATACAATGGCTGAGTGCATTCGTATATATACTATCAAATGTAAATGAATATAGTCAATTGTTTGTGCATTATTAACTCAGCTTGCTAAGGATGTACTATATAACAAAGTTTTTAATACAAATTTTCAAACATCAATTACATGCCTAAATGTCAAAACGTAGAAATGTGGAACAACAATTAATATTACATGTAATGATTTAACATTTCTTTTAAATAAGCACATACACGGCACCCGGCGCATGGTAGAAAAGCGCAGTAAGTGTACTTTTTGCTAAAAGAAACTACTAACTAAATCCGATAAACATCGTATGTTTCTTCAATGATTTCATTTTAAGTTATTCTTTAAAATTATGGACGTCATTTCCGTTAATTTTTGTTGAAATCGCTAGAAACGCCAGAAGACGATATTGTTTATAACATGAAAATGATGGACACACAGAAATTAGAAAATAGCGCGATCATAATATTTTGTTGTAAATTCGGAATGACACTTAGAAAAACATTTGAACACAATCAGCAGGCGAACAGAGAAAAAAATCACTATCATTGGTGTTTATGTGGCATAACAAATTTAGTGATGGACATTAATTTGAGAAGCAGTAACGGTTATTGACTGCGTAACGTTGAGGCACAGGTTGTACGTTAGATATTATGACGTTGACGTCAATAACTTTTTTGAGTGCGCCGCTGTCGCCGATATGTGTTTAATATTGTAATATAAAAAGCTACTAACATGAATTTTTCTGTGTTTATTTGGTATTTATTCTTCTAAGCAGTGTAAGAATTTCAAATCAATATCTCAAATATATTTTACGCAACTAAGAAAGACCACGAATTTTTTAATAATCCGTCGTATTTGTTATAAACACTTATTTTCGGTTCATATACATGTAGTTAATAAATTCTTACTTACGTAGCTTTTTGTTAAAACACATTTTTCCAAGTTGATTATAGCAAAATATTGGCATTATTGCCGTATTTGCATTTCATAAACTATATGACATTTCTACATTGTCCATTGGACATTGCATCAATAAATAACCATGACGTATCAAAAAATAAGTTACATTACTTTTCAATTTCATCATTGTGAAGTAATTGTCCATTTTATTTTTACACCTTTAACTTTGACATAACTCTGAAAACACAAGAAGTATTATCAAGAAATTAAGTAGGTGGTTAGCTCTTATTGAGTAGCAGTGTACAAGAACAGAAGACCTGCTTTGCCTAATTGTGAAGTAATTTCCCTTTTTCAAGAGGTATCAACAAGAAAATATGTAGCTAGATACATGTAAATATCATTGAGTAAAAGTACAGTGTATACATAAGTACAGTAACTCTGCCTTGTCTTTTCTTTTTTTGAGTAATTGTCCTTTTTTCAATTTTACACTTTGAATTGTCTCTGAAACCACAAAACATATCTACAAGAACATAAGTAGGTAGATAGATCTCATTGAGTAAACGTTCAGTTAGCAAGTTCAGTAGCTATTCTTTGCCTTATTTAAGAGAAATTATCCCTTTCATTTTTAATATTTGAAATTTTCCGGAACATAACTATGAAACCACAAGAGGTATAAACAACACACTAAGTAGGTGGTTAGATCTCATTGAGTAGCAGTGCAGTGCACAAGAACAGTAACTCTGCTTTGCCTATGGTCGGAGTAATTTTTCTTTTTCATTTTTACACTTTGAACTTTGTCCGCGACATGACTCTGAAACTTTTTAATGCAATGTGGTAAATAAATTCAACAGAAGAACAAATATTTTACAAAATGTCTGTGTCAACCGTTCAAAATGAATTTCTACAGAAATACAATGTTGCAAACGTTTAATCCAATTTTTAAATGGCTCAACACAGTCTCCCCTAGGTATACCTTTTTATTACTGAAAAATGAACGACCCCTGTCAATTTCCTCTCTTGTAGCGATGACTTGCAAGATGTTTTTCAGTCTATGAAAGAAAAAAGGTCATATGGTGCCAAGTGGCGGTAAGTAGGTTAGTAAAGCTTAAAGCAAGAAATTGGACAACAGTATCACGAGTATTTCTTCTCTTGTAGCGATGACTTGCAATATGTTTTTCAGTCTATGAAAGGGAAAGGGTCACATAGTAGTAGGTTAGTAGTTTGACAACATTTCACGAGTATTAACATTTTCCGTGGCCAAAATCTTATTGTTACAATGGCTGGCGTAAAAGAGTAAAACCAGCTTTATTAGAAAAACAGCGACTGTCATATTTAGGAAATATTTTCAGTAATTGTTTGTGCATTCAACTCGCTCGTTTTTCTAGTATTAATGTTTGTGTAAGTAATTATTACACGCCGGCCTCGAGAACGGCGTGTGATATGGAATGCATAAGATAATCAAAGCACTGAAAGTACTGTTGGAAGGAAATTTTCATAGAAATTCCCAATGCGTGTGAATTAAAAACAAAGGAATATGTGCAAGCTTCAATCTACAGCTAGCTGATTTGATGACGTAAAATGTGACGTCATTGTTTCCGTTTTTGCACTACTCATGTTCAGTGGGCTGATAACTAGTTCTTGGCCCAGGGCCCCAAACCCATAAGTTGTGACACTCATAATCAGTTGAAATCATAGGCAATTCTGTTACTAATATAGTAATAAGTGAATTGATAGATAATACTACTGCATTATGAACACAAAGAACCACTCAGTTTGACCTAAATCGGCCATGACTTATATAACTACTTCATAGGAATTCAAGACCATGCCATAAGCATTATTTAATCATAGTTAATGAAGAGACTTTTTATTTTAAACTCAAGGACAAGAAAAGCTCATCATGTGCTTACATTTGTAAGTTCAAACATAACTAATTGTGTTTTAGTATGAAATTGATGTACATGCTGTTAAAGTCATAGCAAAACAAAGAACAATGATTTAAAATAAACTTTTATTGTCAAAACTTGCATAAAAGTAAAAATATATGTAATATAAAAAATAAATGATTAAATATATGGAGATAATGAAATTTAGTTTGTCAGATAAAATGTGTAAAAGGAACTCCACTGAGGTTTTTTGACATGATGAGACTGAAATTTATTTTTCTAGATTAATGTACCACTCGATGTATGTTTTGACCACTAATCTTTGAGAAAAATTTCAGATCATTTGCGCACTTCGTTTTTCAAGAATAATTATTCAAATTGTAAAAAAATGACCCAAAATGAAAGCGTTTAAACACATATCACGCAGATCAGGCTGAGAAAAGCATAAAAAAATTGATTTTCAATTTATTTCAAAGTATATTTCTTCACTATCTGTGCATATATTTCTGTATCAAGTGCCCCGGCTCATTTCTGTAGAAATTCAAATGTTACGTTTTAGGCTTTTAAACCTCAATGGAGTGAGTCCCTTTAAATTATTGGTACATATTGAGGTGACACAAGTTATAACAATCTGAATGAAAGAAGCTTTAATGCAAACGGCCAGTAATATAGGAGGTGCTGTTTTAAGGATTTTTTACATACAAGACTGACATTATACAACAAAATATAGTCAAAAGTAGAAATGTGCCCATAAGACTTGAATGCCTGCGTTAAGAACAATGCTTATATTGAGTGGGTAATCAAAATATGTACATAATTAGACAAGCCCACTGGCATCATATATCAAGCCTGTTGCCATTATTCAGAACTGAACCTTAAAGCTTCAGATTGGGGAGAAAGATGTATACATAAGTGAACATTTGTGATAAATGTTATGAAAATCTAGCCATGTATATAGAAATATACTCTCATGTTTTAAGTTATTATTTGACTTTTGATCCAAAGTAGTGACCTTGATCTTTGCAACAGACACCTGATTTTTCATACTACACTCCAACTCACTAAAGACTGTTAAATTTTGTCCAGAGTTATATGAAAAATCTTTATAGATTTCAAAAGCATTCAAATATTATCAGTTATAAATCAATTTTTTGCATATGATTTGGTAAGGAAGGCATAATGTTGTATAAATTTTGTGGAATGTAACTGAAATCATACTTGACCTGTGTTTTGATATATTGTTGAATATACCAATTATAAATTGAATCCTTAAAAGGTGTACAAATCTTATTGGTTAGCTTACAAGAGCATTTCTGTTTTCATATTTTACTAGGTAAAGTACAAAGAAATGATATTGTTATAATTTTATGAGCCATCACATCAAACCGTGATCAATGTAATATGAAGTATGGGAAAATAAGTAACAAGAAGTGCATGTTTAACTAAAACAGAATGTATGATTCAGAGGAACACTGTAAAAATAAAGTAAATAATGTTAAAAAAAAACAACAACAAAAAAAACATAAAAAAAGTTGACCATCATTTGGACTTTCATGAGTTGGCCATGCTAATCTTAGAATAAGAACATAAATAAAATACAACATTATACAAAAGGTAGTACAAAAAATACAATGATCAAAAGTTTGAAAGTGAACACTTGTTGGTAAAATAAACAAGAATTTGTAACGGAGATACCAACGTCCCCCGCCTCAGGGAAGTTTTATATGAAGCAAAAAATTGTGATATTTCAAAAGATTGAGGCAGGGATCTAAGGATTTTCAGTCCAAAATTATGATCAATGCTAGATCTGCAAATGCAACAATAAATTTATTAAAGAAATAAAATGAAATACTGAATTTCAAAATATATCATGTTAAGCTTTGCAGGGATTTTTTGGCTTATTTTATAGCCGTTATTGGGACATATTCCCAATTGAAAATAGTATATTATTTTCCCAATCCAAAGGAAAATATTCCCAATTGAAAGTTACAAAAATATAAATATTGAATAAAGAATTCTAAAATCTTTGAAAATAAGGGCTTCTTTACTGCAATAGTGTTTAAATGTTTGAAGAAGCCATCCTAGGCAGTGATTGCTTGCATACATTTAATCACTGCAAACTTTCAGTCATGCATTTTTTCCCAATTTTAACAAAATATCGCTGAAATTCCCAGTTGCATGGGTATGGGTTATGTTCCCAAAATCCTGGAAAAAATCCCTGCTTTGACCTCTAAGTGTGACCTTGACCTTGGAGGTAGGGGTGCAGGTGTTGTGCATGACATATCATCTTATCATTGTGACTATTTGTGCCAAGTATTTTCCAAATCCCTTCATCTATGAAGAAGTTATGGACGGGGCATAAAATATACAATATAACAGACTTTGTTACCTTTATACCTCTAATTGTGACCTTGACCTTGGAGGCAGGGGTGCAGGTGTTGTAATTGACATATCGTCTTATTATTGTGACTATTTGTGCCAAGTTATTTCAAAATCCCTTGAACTATGAAGAAGTTCTACATTGGACACAATATATACCCTTTAAAAGACTATGTTAATTTTTTACCTTGAAATGTGACCCTGACCTTGGAGGTAGGGATGCAGGTGTTGCGCATGACACATTGTCTTATTATAGTGAATATTTGTGCCAAGTGTTTTCAAAATCCTTTGATATACAAAAAAGTTATGGACCGGACAAAAAAAAACCCTATAACAGGCTATGTTAATCTTAGACCTCCAAGTGTGACCTTGACCTTGTAGGTTGGTGACCGATTGTTGCGCATGACACATCATCTCATTGTTGTGAACAATTGTGGCAAGTATTTACAAAATCCCTTCAAAGATAAGAAAGGTATAGACTGGACACGAGATATATCCTCAAATGGACAATGTTGACCTTGAATGAGCAAGTGTGACCTTGACCCTGATGGTAGGGGTCTGGTTGTTGCACATCATCGTCTTATTATAACAAACATTTGTGCCTAGTTATTTCAAAATCCTTCAATAAATGACAAAGTTATGGACCGGACACGAAATATACCCTGTAACAGGCTATGCTAATATTTGACCTCCAAGTGTGACCTTGACCTTGGAGGCAGGTGACCTGTTGTTGAGCATGACACATCTTCTCATTATTGTGAGCAATTGTGGCAAGTATTTACAAAATCCCTTTAGAGATAGGAAAGTTATAGACCGGACACGAGATATACTTTCAAATAGACAAGTTGACCTTGAATGAGCAAGTGCGACCTTGACCCTGGAGGTAGGGGTCTGGTTGTTGACATGACTCATTGTCTTATTATAACAATCATTTGTGCCAAGTTATTTCAAATTCCTTCGATAAAAGCTTGAAGTTGATAAAGATTTGTTCATACATATTTCAACAAGAGGGCCATGTGTATATAGGCCCCTGGAGCGGGGCCAGTTTAAACCCCAGGGCTTTTATTTGACCAAACTTGTAAGACACCCGTTAGAAGATGTTTCATGATGTTAAGTTTTTACTACACACATATAATGTAAAACAAAGACCTCTGCACCACCCCCCACCCGGCATGGCCAATTTTTATACAAGGGCTTAAATTTGAACAAACTTGGTCGACACCATAAGATGTTTCATGCTAAACATCTAGGCTCTAGCTCATTGGGTTTTTTAAAAGAAGATTTTTTAAGTTTTTACTATACACAAATAGTTAAAAACAATGAAACCCCTGGGGCGGGGCCAGTTTTGACCCCAGGGCTTTTATTTGAACAAACCTTGTACACACTTACCAGAAGATGTTTCATGCTTAATATCTAAACTCTAGCTATTTGGGTTTTTTCAAAGAAGGTTTTTAAGTTTTTGCTATACACATATAAGGAAAATCAATGACCCCCGGGGAGGGGCCAATTTTGACCCCAGGGCTTTTATTTGAACAAACTTTGTAGACACTTACCAGAAGATGTTTCATGCTTAATATCTAAACTCTAGCTATTTTGGTTCTTTAAAAGAAGATTTTTAAGTTTTTACTATATGCATATAGGGAAATTCAATGACCCCCTGGGGCGGGGCCAATTTTGACCCCCAGGGCTTTTATTTGAACAAACTTGGTAGACACTCACTAGAAGATGTTTCATACCTTTAAAAGAAGATACTTTGTCTAAGCTCTAGCTCTTTGGGTTCTTTAAAAGAAGATACTTTAAGTTTTTTTCTTTTGGTTGCCATGGCAACCAGCGTTCTATGAACAATATTTAGAGGTGACCACCAAAGAAACATTCCTGTGAAGTTTGGATGAAATTGGCTTAGTGGTTTATGAGGAGATGTCATTTAAAGTAAAAGTTTACGGACGGACGCCAGACGAAAAGCGATCAAAAAAGCTCACCCTGTCACTTTGTGACAGGTGAGCTAAAAATAGTTAAGTGATCTTATTTTCCTGGTGAAAAACTGGTGGCTCAATAAAGTTCTATACATATTATGATATTTCAAATATTGGAAAGTTATCTCTAGTTCTTGGTGAAAGACTGGTGACTAGTTTTCTCCTCAATGTCATTTCTTTTTCTAATTAGATTAAGTCATGGTACTATATTCATGAGGCTTTCGACATCACATCTAAGAACTCATTATCCAACATTGCAAAGGGCAGGCAGTCTCCTGGTATTCCAATTTCTTTTAAGTTTTATAAAACCACAATATTTCTATTTCTTTAGTGTTTCCGACATGAAGACACATCTACATGTATCTTTCCTTTTCACTCCTGCTTTTACTGTTCTATCATATAAGCGCCTCTGTTTCCTGAAATATTTGTTTAGAAAAAGTTAATTGCAAAGTTAAAAGTCCACTTGTAAACCCTTGCCGAGCTCGAACTTACAGCAGTGAAAGGCTTAAAGGTTTAAAGTCAAGAAACTAAACCAATCAGTCACAGACACCCCAAGTATTTTATCTATTTGCTAAGCAGCAATTTTTTCAAAATTATTTAAATTCATAAATGTGAGTGATTCTGATAAGCTATAGACAGCTAAGTGATGATAAGATGATCATATATGTCAGATATGTCGGAGTGCTAACACTGCTTACTGTGAATATTCAATATTTTAATGTGAATTGTCCTGAGGTAAAAAGGAAAAGAAAGCTGAATTCCTAAATACATGTTACATGTCACAATTGTTCTTGCTATTAATTTTGTTCCTAATTTCTTGTATAAGATATTTAAATACACTGTAATTCTTTTTTATAAATTTGGCTTTTTGTGACAATAGTCTATCCAGTGACCGAAGCTCACTGACTTAAAATAAACTGTCCTGTGTCAGCCTTTAAACAAGTCAAGAAAAAAAAAGCTATTAGAATATAATAATTAAGAAATATCATATACAAATACTTCTAAATAATCATGTACCTCTTCCTTAAAAGCCCATGCTATTGAAAGAAACATTTTTTCCATTTGTTCACTTCAAGGTTAGTCAGATTGACAGTCTCACATTTTAGCCTTTATCTCTCGTGATTTCATTGTCATTGACCCTAAAGCATCCTTAAAATCGATATCCTGCTGTTCACATTCATAAATCTGACATGTAGGCCGAACTTCTGAAACATAAAATATAATTATTATTAGATATACATATAGTATCCCAATAATTATGTTAGTTGATATCAAATCAATAATTTAAGCAGTGTTCGAAATTAGCAGTAGTCCGAGAGCCCGACTACTAAATTTCTCCTCGGGCTATCAACTTTTCACAGTAACAAGCCCGACCAGGCTACTGTATTTTCAGAGGCAATATAAACAACTGTTTTGAACAAATGAATCGTGCTAGTGAAATGTCTTTTGGACAAGTGAATATTCCAATCTAGTAGTCTGACCAGCCTAGTCGATTCAAATCCTAATTTCTTACACTGTTTAAGAAACAATTTGTTCAAAATTGTCCAAGCATAAAGATTTTTATAGTATACTATAGTAATTATAGTGTATATACAGTATGTATTAAATGTCTTTACTATCTACTATACTGTCCTGAAATTTCAAGAAAACAACTATCTTTAAAATCCATTTTCTCAGAAGTTGCAAAACCAAGTGAATGAAATTGCTCTGGGTTTGTATTATTCTGTACAACTTCTGATCACAAAAGCTTCAAGGACATTTATGAGTGAGTCAGGTCCTATCCTGAAAGATTGTTGTTCAAGTTTGAAGACAATCCATTCAAAAATAACAAAGTTATAGCCACTAATAGCAAAAATCAAGAAAATTTAGACATTTACCTTGAATGTTAATATGGTGGTCAAGTTAATTTAGTTTAGTCTGGTCTATTTGAAGGGTTGTTGTGGCCAAGTATGAAGACAATACACCAAGATCTGAAAAAGTTATGAACAAGGTTAAAGTTTGATGACAGCAATGGGAAAGCCGTCATGACTAACAATATATTTAATAATTTTGGCCCTAATGCAAACTGAAAATTCTAGCCTATAAACACTGTTGAGACTAGCTGTTCAGCATTTTTTCAATAATAAATAAATGCAATGATAAAGTCGGTAACTTGCAAGTCTTCTAACATTTTTACAAAGAATGAACATATATATATTTTTTCCTAATAATTCTACAATGATGTTCAGTCATTTATATTATAACAAGATATCGGAAAGATTATAGATATATCAGAAATGAATTGGCCCGTGGACTTTAATGTCAATCATAGAGCTCTTATGCAAAATGTAATGGTAAGCAAACATCCAGCATGAAATTTTCAAGTAGCCACAAGTTAAATAAAATTATTAAAAATACTTTGTCATGATTCAATTACTGCTGGAAATTGACCCACATGTTTTATTACAAATTTATTACATCAATATTGTCCATAGAAATAATAAATTAATTTTCAGTCTCTTTCTCTTTGCGCTTTCACACAGATTTGAATTATTCAAGTCCATGATTTTCAGAAGGAAAAAATCTTCTGATCATCAAACACTAAAAATTACTATACCAACTGCAAATTGCAGTCTGTGCGAAAGGCTGCCTGTCCTCGGACCTCGCCAAATAAAAATCAAGAGGGCCATGATAAATTTTGATACAGTTATCGAATATCAATTGTACACAACAGTTAAATATAATATATTATAAACTTATTTCTATGTTAATAGATAGTCTATATACAATAGAAATGAAAAAGCAAATCCTACACAACAGTCAACACTGTAAATTCGAATCAGGGTCAGATCGGCCCTTAAACGTACTTGGCCCTCGAGACAGCTCGGCCCTATTCCAACTCAGCACGGGTCAACTCGGCCCATAATTACATATTACTGATAATGATTACTTTTCTTACTTTTGATATGTTTTCATCATAACTTTCATGGTTTAACATTTTCACACTAACAGACATCTACTCAAGGATATTGAAAAGTTTTATTGATGAAAGTACCAATTTGTATGTGAATTTGTAGAGAAAGAAAGAATTTACAATTTAAACGCATTTTATGCTACTCCAGATTTTTTGTAAAAAATATCGTTAAAAAAGCATTTGTCATATTAAAAAACAAACAGTATTAAATACAATAAAATTCATTGTCACAAAAATTCAATCTAAAAACTCTATTTATTGATCAATATTTAACATATATTGTCTTGATATCTCTTCTTAAGATAATTATTTATCTTAAAGATAATTTCAAACAATATGTTATTAACTAAACAATCTAAACAATCTATATCCTAATATATGGTTTTAATAGAGGACCGAGTTGACCTGTCCCGAGTTGGTATAGGGCCGAGTTTACCTGTAAATTCAATAATGTAAACAATCCTTGACCTAATTTCGTTTGTCTAACAAATTAACATCTGCAAACACAAAACGATTTTGAACAAAGAAATAAAAGCATTTCCACAAACCTTTGCGATGTTATTCATCAGCAAATCTATGTCTTGGATGGAGAAATCTGAAAAACACGAACGTTATTCTGTCGATGGTCCGAACAATGGCGGGTGTGCCCTACTAGTCAAAACCAAGTTTTACCAAATTGCATCCGTTAATTCCAGAATACTTTTGAAAGACTTGTATTGTAATCTTGTTTTTTATTATTTATATAATAATATTTTTGTTTCAAACGCTTTGATTCTATGAAAGTTTGCGAACCATTTTTTGCGAAAATAGTACGCTTTTTTAAGGCCACATATTGTATCCATTGTTTCCTCTTGAGTTATTGACGTAAAAAAAATCAGCGGTGGCATAAAATGCTATTCAATAAATTGCTAAATATATACAATAAATACTTTCATTTCCCTTCGGTTGACTTATATGTGAACTTTTCAGCATCTCTGCTACAAAATTACACCTTATTTATATTCAATTTATTGTACATAGGTACATGGACACAAACTTTTCTTTGGCCTAATGCGTAATAATACTGATGTTTTTTTTTCGTACACGTTTAAGATTATGTTCCATTGATGTAAGCTAACATTGAATATCATCATTTCAAGTTTTTTTGAACATCAGCTTTTTCTTCAAGTCATCCACGTTTGAAAGTATACATATAGTTCTGCTGCACTACTTTCTTGGTCGCATTAACTACTTATTTTCTATTGAGCTTAAACAGAATTCAATTAGGTGTTGTTCGTTCTTTTTCAATATAGGCAGACCGATACTATAGAAAGGAAAAATTCGATGGGGAAAATTGACCTGTGTGTTTGACGTCATAAGGCCAAAACAAAAATATCTTGAGGTTCTGGTTACATGCTGAAAAATAATAGGGTAGGTAGGTCGTAAAAACATTTTTATTTAATTAGTTTAAAATTTAACTGTATGTCAGATATATACACTATAGGATACTCCATTTATGCAATAACATGTTCTAGGTAAGGTGCGGAAATACATGGGCCGGTCAGGTTACTGGAAAAAAAGATCATTTTGTTTGGGCCTAATCTCGCGTAAATTAGTCTCGCGAGAATTGTCATTTATTTTTTTTAAACATGAACGAATATCAGCATATAATTAAGTTATAATAATTATTCGGAAAAAAACGTGATGAAATAATTTAAAATGAGAAAGAAATGCTTTTATTTAGACACGTGACTAAAGTTCTCGCTAAAGAAAAACAACATCCAATGAAAATGCGTTATTTACATCACGTGGTTTACACACGCATCGGAGTTTGCCTAAAATACGAAAGTGACTTTTATGACAAAAGTGAGGGAAAGTGACTTTAAAATATGAATGATAGCGTTTAAATAGAATTTTACGATAAAATTTCAGTTTGAAGACGAATAATATAAGAAACTAATTATATTTATTATCAAAAATAATCATAATATTGATCTAATCGCCATTTATTTGCATAATTTCTATACACAAGTTCTGGGATCATCCTTTCCCTCACATTGAAAAATACGACTTATAAGATATCAAACAAGAGGGCCAAGAATGCCCTAGACCGCTCCTCTGACCATCGAACTCACCCGAACATTACCTAGACAAGCATTCTGACCAAGTTTCATGACAGGTGAGTCAAAAATGTGACCACTAGAGTGTAAAAAAGGATTATCCATATTTGCGCAGTGTGACCTAGTTTTTGATCCCAGGTGGCCCATATTCGAACTTGACTTAGAAATCATAAAAACAACCACTAGAGTGTTGTCAATATTTTTCTTTCTTTAGCTCATGTGACCTAGTTTTTCATCCGAGATAACCCATGTTCGAACTCATCCAAACAATTACCTAGGCAAGCATCTTGACCAAGTTTTATGATAATTGAGTCAAAAATGTGACCACTAGAGTGTTAACAAGGTTTTTCCATATTTTAGCGGTGTGACCTAGTTTTTCATCCGAGATGATCCTTGTTCGAACTTGACCTAGAAATCATCAAAACAAACTTTCACACCAATTTCAAAGTTTGGGATAAAAAAATAGCCACATGAGTGTTAATAAGATTTTTCCATTTTTAACTCCTGACTCCTGTGACTTAGTTTTTCATCTTAGATGACCCATGTTCTTACTCATCCGAGCAATTACCTAGACAAGCATCCTCACCAAGTTTGATGACAATTGAGTCAAAAATGTGACCACTAGTTTTAACAAGGTTTTTTTCTATTTTTAGCTCATGTGACCTAGTTTTTCATCCGAGATGACCCGTGTTCAAACTCATCTGAGCAATTACCTAGACAAGCATCCTCACTAAGTTTGATGATAATTGAGTCAAAAATGTGACCACTAGAGTGTAAACAAGGTTTTTCTAGTTTTAGCTTATGTGACCTAGTTTTTCATTCGAGATGACCCATGATTGAACTCATCCGAGCTATTACCTAGACAAGCATCCTTACCAAGTTCGATGGTAATTGAATCAAACATGTGACCACTAGAGTGTTAACAAGGATTTTCTATTTTTAGCTCCTGTGACCTTGTTTTTCATTCGAGATGACCAATGTTCAAACTCATTCGAACAATTACCTAGGCAAGCATTTTGACCAAGTTTTATGATAATTGAGTCAAAAATATGACAACTAGAGTATTAACAAGGTTTTTCCATATTTTAGCGGTGTGACCTAGTTTTTCATCTGAGATGATCCATGTTCGAACTTGACCTAGAAATCATCAAAACAAACTTTCACACCAATTTCTAAGTTTTGGATCAAAAAAGTAGCCACATGAGTGTTAATAAGATTTGTCCATTTTTAGCTCCTGACTCCTGTGACCTAGTTTTTCATTCGAGATGACCCATGTTCAAACTCATCCGAGCTTTTACCTAGACAAGCATTCTGACCAAGTTTGATGATGACTGAGGCAAAAATGTGACCACTAGAATGTTTACAGGGTTTTTCTATTTTTAGCTCCTGTGACCTAGTTTTTCATCCGAGATGACCCATGTTCGAATCATCCGAGCTATTACCTAGATAAGCATCCTGACAAAGTTTGATGATGAATGAGGCAAAAATGTGACCGCTAGAGTGTAAAAGAACAAGTGTGGACGGACGACGGACGACAGACGACGAACGACGGACATTCAACGATCCTGAGCTCGCTCAGGTGAGCTATAAAAGCTTTTAAATTGGAATTTATGCTAATATTGAAGTTTGTAAACGTATATAATCAGAAATTTATGATATTAATAGTCAGAAATAATCATTATGATGATTTATACCCCATTTATTTGCATGATTTTTATATTCAAGTTCGTTCACACTAAAAAATACGAAAGTGACTTATAAAATATTAAATATAGTATTTTTATTGAAATTTATAAATAAATAATTTTGCAGTTTTTAGACGTATTTTTCATAAATGATTGATACGTTTTCCCAAATAATGATTATGATGATTTAATATCAAATTATTTGCATAATTTCTATACTGTATACAAATCCTTTGCTCACAGAGAACAATACGAAAGTGATTTATTCTGACGACTGTGAGCGAGAGGAAATGAAAGTTAAAATATTAAATGAAGTGTTTAAATTGAATTTGCAGTTTGCAGACGTATAGTATGAAAACTAAATTTGTTTAGGTTATTTTTTGTAAATCATTAAGATGATTTAATCTTCATTTATTTGCATAATGTTTATATATTAGCTGAGACATCTATCTTTCTTTCGCTCATTGTCGAAAGTGACTTATTGAATATCAAATATAGCGTTTAAATAGACTTTAAAGTGATTAATATAAGTTGCAAGAACTTGTTTCGCAATCGAGCTTATATAAATATGTTTAAACCAAATAGACTTTAATATTAAAATTGCAGTTTGAAGAATGTATAGTATAAATACGTTACATTAATATGTTTTGTATAAATATTAGTGTATCATAAAGATCATTTTGTCCCGATTTTCAGAGAAAACATAATATATAGTACAATGTATTTCAAAATATATTATCACAATTCAACAACTTTGACATTGTATAGCGATGTAGATCATCTTGCATGATTATTAATGTGGAAACACGTGTTATCATAACATTTTCGCACCAACTTAAATTGACAGTAACCACGCGTTACTCCCACGTGTATGATGTTTAATTGCGATGAAAGAAAACATCAGCCAGCTTCAGTATGTTTTGTCGTTTGATCATTAAAGTTGGTAGGGAAGTTGGTCATCATTCACAGATGACCCGTATGGATTTTAAGATCAGAAGGTCTAAGGTCACTTACAGAATGTATGAAGGGGGATATTTCGTGTTCTACGAACTTTTGTTCATAATATACACACTGTGCAATTTTTGTGACCTCGTGTACATAATTTTTTTATGTATGATCGCCACAATACGTAACTATGCAAGATCAAAGGAAGTTAGAATTCTTTTTTCCGGCATAAGATATGACCCTTCCTTACTTTTTATACTGCACACATATTTCAAAAGTTATGTAACTTCAGTTACTGACTTTAACAAAAATTCTACTGCCGGTGTATAAATATTCAACTTGTACTCGTATGTATCCTTAATTAGTCGTACCCATTATTGTATGTATGCGTCTACCTCGAAAGAGTTGCAAAGTGTACACAATTATTGCCATAAATATTACAAATACATGTATCTTTATAAACATAAAAGCGTATTTGTGTGGTTTTGCTAGAGCTTTTATGTAAACCCGTACATCAGCTCTTTTAAACGTGCGTATGAATTGGTAAAATCTGATACGACACGCAATAAGGTTATTTTTTCTTCCGGGTAAATATTTAGTCAGTCAAATAATGCGCAGTTCGTTGTTAGTGTAGCAAGGCTTTGTGGATGCTTTTATAGACAGGTAAATATTAATATTAGATTCATTGTTTAGTTTTCAATAAACTAACTTCGTAGTCCCTTTTTGTTTTTGCATTTACGCGAAAAGGCGAAAATTCGTCAGAATTAAGGAAAATCTTTGATACTTGAACTGTGGTTAAGCCTCCTTTTTGTCGCGTTTTCATTTTCTGCATTTCCGCTTTGCCGCCCCGAAACAAGAAAACAATTCTGAGGGGGGTATGTTGCTATTGTTGTTGTAGCAGTATCTGATTTTTCGGATAACACCAGCGTTCTCTGGATCATTTCATGTTTTTATCTAATGTCTATATACGAGGGTTGTTCGGAAAGTTTTGAGACTGGGTCAATATTTAGCGTTGGAAAAGATAAAATCAAACAAGAGTTTACTATGTATTACTTTAATACCTCATCTATTATAGTGTAAAATTTCATAACAATAGCTTCATGTATACAAAAGCTACAAAGCGTTAGGCACAGACACTACCGGTGACCCGGCGCACGCAACGACGTTATCCGACGTTGCCGTTATTTCCAGAGTTTAACGTCACCGTAGAAAAGTCAACTGCTACTCCTTTTCAAAGTATCTTCCTTCACAACGTACACATTTCTCATGCCTCGTAACCCACTTGGCGAATACATTTCTATACCAGTCAGATTTAAATGTTGCAATAATGCTCATAACTCTAGAGCGCAGTTCAACTAGGTCCTGAAACCGGATTCCTCGTAGTTCGGATTTGATGGCCGGAAAAACGGAAAAGTCCATTGGGGCCAGGTCGGGTGAGTAGGGTGGGTGGGCGATGCGGTTAAACCCGAGAACATCAAGTTCCAGAGAAGTGGCAGATGCTGTATGCGCAGGCGCATTGTCTTGATGTAGGTAGATGTTCTCCAGATTCGCAAGCATTTCCGGCCGCTTCTTACGGATAGCGTTGATCAGTTCCCGTCTGATTACCTTAAACAGAAATATCGGAGCTCGTACTTAATACAGATACAGGTGAATTAATTTCAAATAATTATTTTAATAATTAAGTAAGTAATCAATTTAATTATCTATATTATTTATATATCTATTTTTAATTATTTTCATGTTAAATAAAGTTAACATAATTACTCACCCTGCAGTTTCTGTTGGCGTTTTCCCAAGATTAACGCAAAACTTAATAAAAACACGCTGTTCCTCTTTTGGCGGTGTTTCCATAGTCGTTGTCTTGTCGCGCGCGTATTGCTATAATGATCTGCGGTAACGGCTTAAACAACTAGCGGAAATGACGTCCTTAAGTTGGAAGTGACGTCATAAAATTTTCGTGACGTTTGGCGCAATTTTAGGGGCTCTTTTTATTCAGTAAGAAAACTTATAACAAGAAAATAGTCCGTGCGCCAGGATGCGTAGACAGGTGTTGCTATGGAAACGATTATATGCCGTATAGTAACGTTACAACGTTTTAAAGACATAACTCGGATAAATAACATATTAAGCTATAATTTGTATTAAATAATATTCGCAGCTGTAATTAGAAACAGAGAAAATCATATTGTCTCAAAACTTTCCGAACAACCCTCGTACTGTCTAGTCAAATTTTCAGCTTACGTGTCTATGTTTGAATGAGTTATATTAAATGGCATATCATTAACGCAGCCGGTAAAAGGAAAATGGCTTTGTATAAACCCCTAAAGGACCCCTGTTTTTATTTCACTATTTGAAGCATTATGTTCATATCTGATAAAATCTTTCCACTTTTAATTTGATTAGACAAATCTTAACTAGTATTCGTTTGAGCATTTGTACAATGTTAACTTAATATGTGATAATATGTCATGGTCAACCAAATCAAATACCGTTTTATATCTAAAAATACTAGACCAACTTAACGACCATAATCTTAATTCCTAGGGAAAGAATTCTGTATGACGTATTAGAGCTGTTTAACATGAATGATCTTTTCCTAACCTGACTGATTTTAATTTATGGCATTAGTTTAATATAGTCTTAATTATATTATTATGATGCAATATGCTTTATAAAAAAATTATATGGTATGCAAAATTTATAAGGTCTGCACTTTTGACCACCATTATCTAAAATAGGAACAAAAAAATGCTTCAAAGAGGGTATATCTTCTTCAAAAGATTATCACGATACGCAGCCTATATTATCTTTTCCAATGTGCTTTTTTATATTCAGTTTTTACTTGGGAGGTATTAATTTTAAACAAATATAGGTCCTCAGGGTTTTTTTTTACTCAAGTGTTCCATATAGTGGCCGGTAGCGATCATTTTAAAACTCACAAGAAATTTTATCGTTCTATCATAAAATGTCGGGGGCAAAAATTACAAACACGCAAAATTTTGCCGAAATGTCGCGAGGAAAGTATAAAACTCAATAGTTTATAACAGTTATATGAAAAGGGATTTTGACTTCATTGGCAGGTAACGTCCATGGTTTGTTTGACTCTATATTGTATCCCTCGTTTGTCAATAGAAGTCAATGGACAGAAAGAAATCCGCGACATTTTTTTGCAAGTGTTGTGGAAATTTTATGAAATGTCGGGGGGGAAAGTGTTTGCGACTATTTGTTCCTTAACAAGGATTTCGCGGCGAGTACTAGTAATTTCAGCCGGGGCTTAGTGCTCAAACTCAACTTTTTACGAGGTATGCATCAAAACAAAATACCACAGGTTATAATGGCCGTATAATGCTTCCTAAAGAAGGTTTATGTTTGCGGGCTTAGTCTTCTTTGTAGACAGAAACTGACGCGGTTTCCTTCGTAAAACTCGACTTTTAAAAGGTCGATACTCTCTATAATCCGCGACATTTTATACAATATCGACATAAAATATCGTGGATTTAAAAAATGCCGCGACATTTTATAAACTGACGGTTAAATATATCGCGGCTTTATACTAAACTCTAACGGCCACCATACTACTACCGAGTATTTATGATATGCTTAAAGATGCTTAAATATGCTATTATTATAAAATACGAGGAATAACTTAACCTTATAATCTGTATTCTTTGAAATTGAATTGCTAGTATAATATTTAATGCTTTCTTTAACTATACTCGGATTCTTCGTATCACTGAAAGCATTACTGAAACAGTTGTTGCTGCTGCTGCTGCTGCTGCTGCTGCTGCTGCTGTTGTTGTTGTTGTTGTTGTTGTACAAAGTGCTCAGATGTAAGCTTTTGTAATGGCAGTGTGTCCGTCGTCCATCGTTGGCTCGCGGTCAATCGCCGGTCTTTCGCTTGTAGCATTATCAAGCAGATCTCTAAAATGTTATATAAATCATGCCCTAAGTACCAAAATTGACTGCACTATTTGGGATCACTTATTTTATAAAGACTTATAGAAAATATAATAACTCTTAAGACTACTTCTCAGAAACAACAATTTCTAGATTTAAAACATATAGCAACAATCATAACATCATCTTTCACAAAAGTTATACAAATCGTTTTCATGGGGTCAGAATCGTTCCATCACAGGGATTACATAGTTTATATAAACATTTATAGGAAAATACATTTAATTATTCTTTTGTGAAACTATGCTGTCAATATTTGGCATGTTATGGATGACCTCTACAAAAAGACATACCCCTGCGGCGGTCAAAAATTGTTCTGAATTTGGGTCACTTAATTCATAGACTTGTGCAGTAAATCAGTTTAAAAGATATTCTCTGACAGTCCAATGCCGGGAGCTTAGTTATTGTGCATGAAGAATCACCTTGAGGTCCTCTATAAAAGTTTGACTATGTCGTCCCTTTGTGCTTTTGCATGTTGGTATTTTGTAGAGAAAACAAGATTGCATTTGTGAAAAAATTCTTTGCCCTCGAATTATACAAGATTAATAAGTAAGAAAAGAAGTAGTTTATTTTGGGGTTCTTATGAACATATTGGATGAAGGTCACTTAATCAAATATTTTGTCAACTATTATCTGCGATAAAACTGTACATATGGTCCATAGTTCATAGCTGTATCTAAAATGAACAAAAAGGTATGTCACAAGGTCAAAATAAATATCAACTGATATCAGTGTTCATTTTTTATCTTAAACCATGGGTCAAATTTTAAGGCTGTATTTCAAAAAGCAAACAATTTCTACTTAGTGCATATAAGAAACACTAAGCCAGTCTTCCCAACCCCAACTTTGGGCAAGGCATATTTTAATCCCTAGGCAGAGGCGTACCTCGACTTATTATGAGTGTACGCCGAGTGCCGGTTTTTTGGCCGAAGGATCGCCAGAGACTTATATATCAAATATAGTAATGTGCTATAACTAAGGATTTAGGGGATATTTTAGCTAATTGTACTACTATTGTCTTTATCTATAGTGATGAAAATAACATCAAGTATATATATTGAATGTAAGAGAAATAGCACGAAGTCTAACGTGTATACAGTTTTAAATAGTTCAAAAGGTATTTGCTTTTAGAAAAACAAAACATAGCCACGTGTCTGTCTTGTTAAAAAGATGGGTTTTATTTCCTTTTGTAACAAGTTTAGTTTTTTCTTTGTTATTTTTCTGGTGTTTCACCATAACTTAACGTGAGATTTAAGCAAGGAAAATATGCTTTTAAATGATCTGTATGACTTTAATACAAACACAACAGCTTAAATGTTTAGTGTAACGAAAAGTTATCGTATTCACAGCTAAAATGTAGTATCGCACGATCATTTAGCTTCCTTAAAATATGTTATAATGCGTATTATGTCAATGTTGTAGACAATTAATATTGTCTTTAACATTTTTGTTCTCAACTCTAGTCTTTCAGTTTCCATTCAAAATATTTAAGTTATTTCATTACATCAAAAAGAAGTAAAAAAAAAACTTACGTGAATGTTATGGTTATGTGTAAGGATCTTTTTTTTTATTATTTAAAGGGTACTTTGAATAAAGTTTGTTGTAGTAGTTGTTGTTGCTGTTGTTGTTTTCATTACATTTGTTAGGAGTTAAAACGTTATGTCCTTATACTTGTGCTTTAATAGTAATAGCCATTTGGTTTATTTTCTTGTGATATCAGCAATCCCATTATCGCTCGCTCTAAATAAGATCTGCTAGAGGCAGACTCTTCAATTAAATAATTGTCTTTTAAATTTATTATGAATGTTGATATCATTTTATGCAATAAATGTCGGTCCGTAGTCATGCATAAATAGTAGTGTAAAACAATCATGATTTTAGCTCAGTTGACTCAACGAACGACAGAAGCATACTATATATTTCATATTTTCATTTCATATATATTTCATTATTTACAGAAGTATCATGGCATGCTCTAAAATAGACGTAGAACGAAACAATCTAGTTGTGGCTGCCATCGATTTTGGAACAACGTACACAGGATTTGCTTACTCATTTAAAAAGAATCCGAAACAAATTTTAACAAGTAAATGGACTGGTGAAAATGTACGAACAGTTACGGACAAAGCACCAACATGTGTACTTCTTTCACCCGACCAAAAGTTCATTGCCTTTGGATTTGAAGCAGAGGAAAAGTATAAAGATATGCTGGAAGAGAATGTTGAGAGAAGAGAAGAATATTTCTTTTTTGAACGATTTAAGATGAGCCTTTATCAGACAAAGGTTTTAGAACTTTAAACTACATTTAAATTAAAAAGATGATAAATTGCCAACATATTGCTGAAAAACAAATCCTCTTGATAAATCTTTTAAAATCTTTACACCAAAAGATTAACATAGCGTTGAATGTCATAAACTTAAGCAAATTAACTATTGAAAAAAAAATATAACATTTCTACTGAACTATTTGCTAAAATGCAAAAAAATGCAAATGATGACTCATAAAAATTAACAAAGATTACCGTTTTGAAAATTGTAATAAGACACCAAAATAATAAAGCTTTGATAAATATAAATATTTGAATTTTTAGACTTAAGTGTTTTTAAATATATTCAGGTAATTAGGGGATCGTTATTATATATATATATATATATATATATATATATATATATATATATATATATATATATATATATATATATAAGCAAAAACGCTAATTTAAATTTGCCGTAGCTTTCGGCCTTGCGGCCTTCTTCAGCAGCATTTATTCTACATACAAATATGTATATTGTATGTAGAATAAATGCTGCTGAAGAAGTCCGCAAGGCCGAAAGCTACGGCAAATTTAAATAAGCGTTTTTGCTTATATACGGCAAGTTAGAGATTTTACTTATTATATTATATCATTAAATAATAACGATCCCCTAATTACCTGAGAGCCGTTATTATTTAATGAATATATATATTAATATTATAAATATTATATCATTAAATAATAACGATCCCCATAATTACCTGAATATATTTAAAAACAGTTAAGTCTAAAATGCAAATATATATATATATATATATATATATATATATATATATATATATATATATATATATATATATATATATTGCCTGAAAATTTCATTGTAGCCAGTAAACAAAAAAGTACAAATTTTAATACAAATGAAAGTACGTTTTCTCTGAGAACAAAAAAAACATGACAAAACGATGGCGACAATACGACAGATGATGGCAAAGCCAACAGCACGATATTGACAGTCCATCGGACTGTTGAATTGTCACCATCCTATAACCATATTGTCACTGCCGTACTGTCCCCATCGTACTGCCGTACTGTCCCCATCGTAATGTCGTGCTGTCAACATCGTACTGTCCCCATCATTGTACTGTCGTACTGTCACCTTTGTACTGTAGTATTGTCAACATTTTACTGTCGTATTGTCATCGTATTGCCATACTGTCAACATCGTAATGTCGCATTGGCATCATCTTATTGTCGTATTGTCGACATCGTACTGTCGTAATGTCAACATCGTACTGTCGTACTGCCAGCGTACTGTCGTACTGTCACCATCGTACCATCATACTGTCGTATTGTCACCATCGTACTGTCGTACTGTCACCATCACACTGTCGTACTGTCACCATCGTACTGTCGCACTGCCATTATCGTAATGTCGCACTGTCACCATCGTACTGCCGTACTGTCACCATCGTACTATCGCATATAAATTGTATTACGGTGTTCCGTTATGGCCAACGCGTTTTCTCTGAGAACGAAAACACCTTATTTAAGTAATAATTCAGGTTCGCTTAAATTCTGTCATTTCAAATTTGTACAATGCTGAAAAAAATTATCAATCAATCAGAATCTGTTTTAATAAAACATTTCATTTTCAGAAATTAAAATTGGATACAAAACTTTCCGACGTACATGGCAAAGAACTCGCAGCTCTTCAAGTTTTCACAGCTGTCATAAACCATATAAAAGAGAAATTTTATGAAGAAATGAGAAATTCCCGTGCCGGATTCGACGAAGATAATGATGTCCAATGGGTTTTAACTGTCCCTGCGATATGGTCCGATTCTGCGAAACAGTTCATGAGAAAAGCCGCGAATGAGGTAAAACTACTGAAAACGTTGTTGTTAAGGCAAAAACATATACAAAATGTACATTTTTTTTTTTAATTTTTGAAAACAATATTTAAACTTCTTTGATTTGAACTATTATGTACACAATGAATTGCTTGTATTGGTATAAGATTAAAAATAACATCACTATGTACGTCAAGTATCGGCGGGATTTAGACTTTAATAACACTAAAATAGGTTCTACAATATATTCATTCTATAAAGAATAAAACCATGCTTTGTTAAAGAAGACGACTTGATAAATATAAAAAGTATTTCTATAAAGAAATGACAGACAGTTAACTTTGAATATAATGAAATATGTTATCGCTTCGAAAGCAAATCAAGGAGTGGTAAGTTACTAAGAAATGTTAAAGCTTTCCAAGGACCAGATCAGCTAGAAATAACTACCATACAAAATCAATCACACATCATTGAACTTGCAAAATCCAGTTCAACCACCCATAACTAAAAGAACAATAGACAACCATGAACACTTATCACTTTGACATCACAATCAGTTCTTTGGTCTAGCCTTTAAAAGAAATTTCGGTAAAGAAAGAGAACTTGATTATTTTACATCTTATTATATAATAGTATGCACAAAATGTGTTGGGGCGTCCATTGCCGTGTGGTTAAGGTCGATGACTTCAAACCACTTCCCTTCACAGCAGCGGGTTCGAATACCGACAGGGACTTTGGATCCTTTCATATGAGGAAGCTGTCCAACTAGCTTACTGAACGTCGGTGGTTCTACTCGGGTGCTCTTTATGCTCGGAAGGGCACCTTGGGTCTTCTTTCACCATTAAAGCTGGAACGCCACCATATGACTTTTACAGTTTCGGTGTTACGTTAAACCCAATTAAACACACAAACAAATTGTTTCGCTTGTAAAGCTGGTATGATATTAAGAATAACATCAGAATGTACGTTATTTGTAATCAAATGGTTGAGTGCCTAGTTTCGTATTAATTTTAGGCCGGGCTAAATAATGTAAAACTTATTTTGGAACCAGAGGCTGCATCTCTTTATTGCTACGACGAGAATTTATGCAGAATAGCAAAACTTGATGGATCAAATGACTTCGACAAGTTTCCAGAAGGCATGAAATACATAGTTGCTGATTTAGGAGGTAATAATCAGTATAATCTTTGAACATTTCCAGACTAAATAAGCATTAATTTACTGTAATGTTCGAATTTCCATTCTGTAAGTTGGTGAGAATGTTTGTTTGAAATTATTCCAATGCATTCTGTGAAATGATATAATTTTGACAGAAAGTTGATACATGACTTTTTTGTATTTGTGTAGGTGGGACAGCTGATCTTTCTGTACATGAAATTTTATCTGACAGGAATCTTAGAGAAATCCATAGGGCCGATGGAGACGCTTTAGGTGGTATGATGGTCGATTTAGAATTTTTTAAGTTCTTTGAAGATATATTTGGATCAAATGTTATTCACTTATTTTCAAAAAGATATCAAAATCGTTTGATGGAGATTCGAGAAGTCTTTGAAACAAAGAAAAGGACATTTAAATTCAAACACTCTGATGTTATGAAAATAAAGCTTCCTATAAGTGAATTAAATGAAGTAATAAAGGAGACTGAAGGACAAAACGCCGAAACAATGATTCAGAAAGCTTCTAAGGTAGATGGTTTTGAATCCCTCATATTGAAAAGAGATAAATTGTACTTTGGAAAAACTATCATGGAAAAATGTTTCTCAAAAGCGATTGAAGGGATCGTTCAGTTTATCAATAAAATGAGAGAAAACGATGAATTGGGGGAAATCAACCATTTGCTTTTGGTAGGCGGTTTTTCCGATTCTACTTATGTCCAACAAATAATCAGGCAGAAAGTTCCGGGTGTAAGAGTTATCATTCCATTAGAACCATCCCTTGCTGTACTGAAAGGAGCTGTTATTGCAGGGCACAATCCAAAACGTATTACAGAGAGAATCGCCAGATATACTTACGGATTTTCACTTGGAAGGCCATTTAAGCAAGGGGAAGACCCGGAGGAATTAAAATTTGTTGAAAATGGAATGGAATATTGCAGTAGCGTTTTTGATAAGATGATAACAAAAGGTGATATACTCAAAGTTGGAGATCGTTTCGGTACACCATGTCTTCATACTTTGAGCAAATCGATCATCCCTGAAATTCTAATGAAATTATTACCTATTTTTGCTGATGTCTATAGGTCCGATGAGAAAGATCCAAAATACACAGGAGAAAAGTACGACTGCGAACGTGTAGGTATATTAATGATTCCACCGCCACCTTCTGGTTGGCCCCCTATTTCGTTTCTTGTACAAGAGCTTGTAGCTGGAGAGGCAGAGTTTACAGTTCGTGCATACAATATAAACTCCATGACGTGTATTGAAGGACAACTTGATTTTCTACATTCAATTCCTAGGCACTGATCTTTTTATTTTCAGATTTCAAAGTTGAAATTGTAAATCATTGCATGTCTATTTAAAGATTTCTTTTGCAAGTTTAAGTAAATGTCATAAGTTACATATTACTGTTAGTGCAAATAAATTAGTTCCTTTAAATTGAACATGTAAATAAATCTTTAAATTGATTTTTTTTTAAATCAGTCCATGAAAAAAAAATGTTTTTACGGAGAGATGTTGGATTCCAAGTGTTCAGTTATGTTTTAGATATAGTCGATTAAGGAGGTAACTTGTCAAACGAAGTGGCATCATTACTACACTGTACATATTTTAATGGGATTTGTTTTGTGTGTAATATATATAATTGCTTATTGACACTTTCTTCATTTATAATTTATAATGGTCAGTGTGAATAGATAAATTGGCAATTACATTGAAATGTGATATTAAAGTATGTTTAAAGATAGAATATCTTCATGTTACAAAATTGGATTGTACAAAATATAAATATAAAAAAGACAATTATTATGCATCTACAATATTTGATGAAGTACTATAATAATCAAAACAAAAATAAAACACCAAACAAAAAAGTGCACATGTAAGAACAGTTAGTGGAATATATGCACTGTTTCTTCATTTGTACTATAGATAATCATGTTTATCTGCTACATAATGTTTGCATTCTGCTCTTTGGTTATTGTGCCCCCACTTTGCTGGCGGGCATTTAGATTTACCCTTGTCCGTCCGTCCTTCGGTCCGTCCGTCCGTCCGTTCTCTTTTGTGTCGCACGTAACTCAAAAAGTATTTGACCTAGAGTCATTAAACTTTACAGGAATGTTGATCAGCATATGTAGTTGTGCACCTGGGTATTTTCGTCTGGATATTTTTAGTATTTTTAGAGTTGTTGCCCTTGACTTAGTAAAATTTTGCAATTTTTAACTTGTGTCGCATGTAACTCAAAAAAGTATTTGACCTAGAGTCATAAAACTTTACAGGAATGTTGATCAGCATGTGTCATTGTGCATCTGGGTATTTTCGTCTGGAAACTTTTAGTATTTTTAGAGTTATTGCCTTTGACTTAATTTTTTTTTTGCAATTTTCAACTTGTGTTTGACATAGAGTCGTTAAACCTTACAGGAAGATTTTTCAGCATATTTTGTTTTGCACCTGGGGTTTCGCTTGTGGATTTATCCAGTATTTGTATAGTTATTTCCCTTGACTTTGTAATGTTATTATGTTGTTATTTGTTCCTTGTGTGCTTGAGTTAGAATCAACCAACCAACTTTACAGGAATAATGATCAACATCACTAAATTACAGGTATAATGATTTCCATCACCTGGGACTTTGCATGTGGATTTTTTTAGTTTTGTTAGAGCTATTGCCCTTGACTTACAGTAGTACAAATTTGCAATTTTCAACTTGTTCATGCATAGCTCAAAAAGTATTTCACTTGTAAGCCTGAAAGTTTACAAGAATGTTGGTCAGCATGTGTACTTATGCACCTTGGGGTTTGCTTGTGGATTTATTCAGTATTTGTAAAGTTCTTGCCCTTTACTTAGTAAAAGATTTTTAGTTTTCAAAAAATATTTGACCTAGAGTCATAAGATTGACAGAACAGTGGTGCGGTGGGGGCACCCGTGTCCTATGGACACATTTCTAGTTTTTAACTAAAGAAGCCGTAGTTAAAACCTTGTAATTTATCTGTCTGACCATCAAAGAAATATAGCATTGATTTATTGACTTTGTCTTGTTATCTATTCATCAGCTTAGATATTATTGATTAATTAAAAGTATTATTGACTGTTAACTAATAGATAAAATAGAACCGGTAAGCACGACAAACATCGTGTAGTTGTAAATTGTTACATGCTAAGTTGACTTTGCCTGTTTATGGACGGTAAAAGGGAGTACATGTAGGTGCAAGTTTTCGCCCAAGCATCCTAGCTTCGACTAAAACAGAATCGAACTTGGCTATTTGAATGAAACTCCTTCATGTCGTTCGATATAAAGCTTCACATTAAAGTGTCACATTGAAGGTTCCTTGATTACTATAGTATAAACAACGTTTATGTGACATTCAAATTTGGGAAGTAAATATGAAATCTACGAAATAGAGATAAATAAAGAATCCCAGAATAATGCCGAAAGAAAATGAAAATTTTGCACGCTCGGTTAATTCACGGATGGTACTTAAAAGCGTAAGCTACCGTCTATATTCCCTTGCGGACGAAAATTGGTGAAATTTTGAATTTAGAATAATCCGCAGATGTGCTTATACGGCGGCAGACTTAGGAACATTATTTTGCAAAAGGAATGCATTCAATTACCATTACGTTGGGGTTTGGTGCAGTATCAGTACCCATGAGTACCAGTGCTATTATTTGATTTTGGGCAAGTATTTAATGGAGTACATTACCATCACTTGGACCAAGTAATGCAGTATCATTACCATTACTTTTAAGCATAAGACAATTTCTTTTTTGCCAAGCTAAGATGTTTTGTAGCTAATATTCACAAAAAATCAAACTAATCATGTACATTTGTATACATAATTATATTATTAAATGTTTTAATATATGAGGTCCAGTGCCTCTGCAAATTGCTTGAAATGATCACATTCAACCGTTGAGAGTGGTATAAGGTCGGCAGCTATATAAGAAATTAAAGTGTTTATGGCTTTTAACTGCTTAGGGTTGTTTGGAGTATACTTTTTTGAAGATAAAGAGGATACTTGCACAAATGTTGTGATTTTTGCTTGATTATCTGTCTTCTTTAAAGGCGACCCAAAATATTCATCTCTGTGTTTTACCTTTGAAAAATACAACCAAACTGAATTTACATAAAATTGTATTTTAAGTTTTTACTTAAAATTGTATTTGAAGTCAGTAATAGTGACTATGCATTTCGTGATAATTAGTCTGGCACATGGCAGCTTGACATAATGTAACAATGAAATCTCCAAAAAGGTGCTAATGTGCCCAATGGTAAAACAAAAGTGTCAAATTGTAATTTTATCTTGCATAAAGGGTTATTGTAAGTAATGCAAAGTAATGCATAGAAATACACCTTCCTTACTTGAATTTTGCATTCAAGTACCTTTACAAGTAATGCAAATTGACATGCAGTATCATTACATTACTCTCAAGAAAAGTAATGCATTTTTTTCTGCATTACCATTACGAGTGTCATTACCCTTAAGCCTGTACGGCGGTTACCATGTAGCTTTCGTGCCATTCCATGAATAACGGTCTATTATCCCCTAGAAAAGAAAGCGTGTGTCCTAAACGAGAAATAATGGTCGGAAAAAAACTAAATAAAATTTTGAAAAAAAAATCAGAGATTAGGTATATCATGAATAAGTCATCAAAAGATAAATGTAAAAAGCAGGCACCATATCCTAAGGGTGATTAAATGATATTGAAGTAGGGATAATGGAACATTTCAAGGTGAAAAAGTCAAATATAATTAACTTAATATTACCACAAACATGTACACATATGAATTATGCTGTGTCGAACTAACTTCAAGGATCGAAAATATAATTGTTTGATTATATATACGACCATTTCATGGCACATTTAACACTATTGTGGCACTTATGGAGAAATAAAGATCCCTAAAGAACGCCATGAGTCTGGCCATGGTCGTTAGAGGAAAGTGCAGGCCGGCATCTTTAAAACATGTCAACCTTTTTATGGTAGCGCTTTAATGTGAAGTCTGGTAGACTAGTTGACCTAGATTGCAATGGTAAACAATTTTTGCTTTCGAAACCTTAGGCTGAAGCTCATAAATATAAGATAGATTTCGAATCAGTGAGTTTGTAATCTCGTGTGATAGAAATGTTTATTATAACAAATCGAATTAATGAAATGTAATTAACTCTTTGTTGGTGTCTGAGTTGGACAGGTTAGTAAAATCTTCACAGTTAACTTTATTGCAAGGTAGGGCCAACTAAGTATAAAATTCTTGCCTTGAACACTTCTAGGCTGTAAGTGTAACTCTAACATGCCTGTTTGGCGTCTTCACATGTCTGTTTGGCTGGTAGGTAATCACAATATGTCATATTGGTCGAGGAGTCTGAGAATAAATCCTGTATTTCTTGAAAAAAGTATTTTTCTGATTATAATATACTTTTTCTCTTTTTTTATAGCCTGAAAATTATTAAAACCTATCCTGTAGTTTTTGTATTTATTAAATTACGTAGTAAGTAGTCCGGTAAGACACCAGTGAAAATACGGAAGATAAAATTCACTGTTACAGTAGTGAAAAAGAGCTACGCTAGGCGTAGCATTATATGCCCGAAAGTGTGTTTTTCAGTAAGGATGAATCATTTGTAAGACATGAGAATTAAATTAAGTATTAACTCCTTCAAATAGCAATCCTCCTATGAAGTTAGAATATTATGAGTCAGATGGAAGTTAAGTTATGCTCCGGAAACTGTTTTAAGTTTTAAGAGTTTTAAGGTAATAGTGACCTTGAACTTTGAACTTGTGATCCCAAAATCAATATGGGTGTTCTCCCAAATATGGACAATCATCCTATGATGTTTGATCACTGTGGGCCAAATGGAACTTAAGTTATGTTCTGGAAACTGTTTCCAGTTTTAAAGTAATAATGACCTTGACCTTTGACCTTGTAACCCCAAAATCAATAGGGGTCTTCTACCCAATATGGACAATAATTCTATGACGTTTGAAAACTGTGGGCCAAATTGAACTTAAGTTATGTTCCACAAACTGTTTTCAGTTTTAAGGTAATTGTGACCATAACCTTTGACCTTATGACCTTAAAATCAATAGGAGTCTTTCACCCAGTATGGACAATAATCCTATGAAGTTTGATCACTGTGGGCCAAATGGAACTTAAGTTATGTTCTGGAAACTGTTTTCAGTTTTAAGGTAATTGTGACCTTAACCTTTGACCTTGTGACCCCCAAAATCAATAGGAGTCTTTTACCTTATATGGTAAATCATACTATGAAGTTTGATCACTATGGGCCATATGGAACTTAAGTTATGCTCCGGAAACTGTTTCAGATTAAAGGTAATAGTGACCTTGACCTTAGACCTTGTAACCCCAAAATCAAAACTTTTACCTAATATGGACAATAATCCTATGAAGTTTGAACACTGTGGGCCAAATGGAACTTAAGTTATGTCCTGGAAACTGTTTTCAGTTTTAAGGTAATTGTGATCTTGGCCTTTGGCCTTGTGACCCCAAAATCAATAGGGGTCGTACACCCAATATGGACAATCATCCTATGAAGTTTGAATATTGTGGGCCCAATTGAACTTAAGTTATGCTCCGGAAACCAAGTTGATAACGGACGGACAGACAGACGGACGGACGGACAGACGGTCGGACGCCAGGGGATATAACATAATATGCCCGAAATTATTTCGGGCATATAAAAAGATGCAGTGAAAATACGGGAAATGAAAATACGCATTTTATTTGATAAATATTTCTTAATAGTAAATATATTTATGGTGAAATATATCAAAAGTGGAAACTATTTTTTGAAAATATACATGTACTCGTACAAACTTTTAGAATCTTGTCAGGTTGAAGAACGAATAAATTATCAAATGACAACCAAATAAATTTTAAAACATAAGTATAATATCAAGCATAACATAACTAAATAAATGCGAGATTTTCGATCCAGTCATTAAAAATCAGATATTTTCTGCTTTGACAACTCATATTAAAATGCGAACGAGTCAAACTTTTGCCAGATTTGTTAATCTTGAAGTCTAAGCATCAGAATGCCAATTTTTTATCTTCATGCTTGACACTAAAGGCCCATTATTTCCAAAAATGCTCTCATTTTCATATCTTTCTGGTGCTCTGCAACAGTTTCCAAAAACGTTTTATTGTTTTCATTTTTGCTAAGCCATAGTGGCCTTTAGTGTTTGGTATGGGAGTCAAAATACCACTTTGCTACTTTTATGACAATTCGTTCCTTTTGCAGTGCTCTTTTCTTAGCATCGTACTCTAAATTCATTATTATATATTTCAAAACACATGTAAACACGTTCTTACGCAGTTGGATTTATACGTGAGGCTTACAATGGATGGCTCTACAATTGGCACATTTCAAATTTAAATAAACTTGGACTTAAGATATGTTATTTTAAGTCTCAGAAATAAAAAAAAACAATAGAAATGTATCATTTTAATATTCTTATAAAATATTTTAAAGTGTTTTAAATGATCAAGTATCAACATTTGTACTATAAAAGTAATATTTTGTTATAGATCTGTTTATTGTCTCTTATATAAAGACATGCAAAATTGGATCACATATCCCACACAACGTTTTACCATCAACACCCATGTATATCTTTGAGTGTATTAAACTAGATACTGTCAACATAATTACCATTATGGATAAACTCTCAGCGGTTACTGTGGGATATAACTATTGTAAAATAGGGCTCTTTTTATCAAAATCATTATATAATTTATAATTATGTAAGAAAGATGTTTTGTATTTTTTCTGTATTTGTATACTCGGTGTCTAGTTTGTGGGAATAAATATGAGGATAGAAGAGCAGCAAATACGACAATGTGAATAACTGTAGTATTGCAGAAGTTAATGCCCTTTTGTTTTTATAGAATAAATTATACATGTCATGTAAAAGTTATTTGAAGAGACGATTTTTCAAAGTGCAATTTTACGTGAATGTATATATGATGATTAAATTTTAAATTATGCATGTAAAAGCAATTAGCCTGAGGTTACCTGGGTTTGATGATAGATTTGGGCTTGGCAGATTTCCATTGAGATATGTTGCCCTCATCTATGCATTACTGTAAGAGAAAAGGTAGGTTTAAACCGGTTAATGGGGCACCGAAGCTCACTCTTAGCGCCACCATGTTCCTATAAATGTATCCCCGCCAAGTGAAATTCTAACAGTTGTTATGGTTACAAAAGGTGAACACTGAAATGATCATGTAAAAACATATAAAAGAAAACCCATTGACCATAACAAAAGTACTCAATGTCTTAAAGGAAGACCGAGCAACAAGAAAATCACCTACACGGGTCCAACGAAGCAAGGCAGAAGACGAACATTAAGGCAATTCAGTCCCAAAGGGCTTTAAGAACCGTCCATCATAGAGTCTCCTACTCGGTCCGTCATATGTAATCAAAAGATGAAAGCGAAGCGTCCAACTGCAAAAACAGCAAACATGCGGTATGTCTTCAAATGGTAGGGTCATAACCTCTTTTAATAAACAGTTTAATAATTATAGTAAAGACAACAGAAAAATTACAATGACCAAAGATCATGCGAAGTTTGTAAATAACATCCCCATAAAAACCAGGCTGCCTAATCCATTGATGACGCAGAAGTGGTTTTTAATCACTATTAAATTTTGAGATGAAATAAAAGTTACGAAAATATGTACGTAATTTAAAATAGCGGTAGCCCTGTTTGAGTAGCTTGCTAATTATAAAAATATTTTGCGTGTTAAAATCCTTTACGTTGCTACACGCTCTTGCAAATCTAATTAACTGAGATACATATATCACGTAAGATGTTGCATCTAAATGTGGATAATTTACTGTACATAAATCAAAATTATCTCTTTTATCATAGATTTTCGTGCGAATAAAATTGTTGTTGATAGTAATATGAAGATCAAAAATAAAGTTGAAACTTTGTTTAGCTCCCAATATTGCCTACCACTGAAATATGCCGCGGTTGACGGAAGGTTTTATACCACCCGGAAGTCACTTGATGCCTTCGTAACCACGCTCGAACGCATCGTACTCAAAATGCGATGTCGTGTACCTATCCCGTGACCTTCCAGTATCCCTCGGGTAAGCTACTTGGTGAAAATTTGCATCTTTGAGGTGACTTCGTGTGTGGATCGGATACGATCGCGTGACCTTCGGTAGGAATCGTGTGTGGATTGGCTCCGATCGCGTGACCTTCTGTAGAAATCGTACTTGCTTCGGCTGTTGAGTGGCTGTCGACTAATTTCGGGGCCATCTTCGCGCGAAATTTCAATTCCATATTCTTGTGCCCACCTGGAGTCAATTTCGGGCCAGTGTGACGCCTGCATTAAGGATAGCAGGCTTTATCTTACCAGGTACACTGGCTTCGTGCCTTTGTTGTCCATGGGGTAAGTTATGTATTTTTTGTGTTTTTAAAGGCATTGTTATGCCGCCTTATAAGTCTGTTTAGTTGCTGGTTCTGGTAATAGCCTAAAGAGTTTGACCCTAATAGAGAACATATTTGTAGGTAGAGATCTAGATCTATAAATTAAAAAAAAAGGCTTTCTGTATTTAGAGTATTTTTAGAGAATTTGTCATCCTGAAGTATGTCTTGGCGGTAACCGCTTCCAGTCTGCCTTTTTGTTTAAAAATGTTTGCGAGGTCCCACTTGGACCATTTTTTCGTCAACTCAAAGGTAAAATACAATTTTATTATAAGAAAACGTAAGAGTATTAAACAATCATGAAGCGCACCAAAGAATGGCTATAGTATTTGAGATAATTGTGAAAAAAGTTTATAGATTTATTGCCTGGTTTAGGCCTGAAAAAGGATATTAAGTGTTTTTCTCTGAATGCTCCCACTCTGACTTTTCCCGAAACATATAAGAAATAAGGTTGAAAACCTTCTTGAAAATTATTTTTAACGTACCGAAACATAAACCGAGTCATGTTTACCCATTATTCTAGATTAGTTTCTAATATTTCTATTCAGAAGTCAGTTTTTCTTTTTTTATATAAAAATGGAAAATGCTCCCACTCGGAAAAAAATTTAGAGATGCTCCCACTCGGACCTAAATATATACAAATTTTGAAAGCACATTGCTGTGTTAAGATATTATTATTTTTTTCAAAATATCTTAATATTCAAGTTCATTTATTCATATAATCAGTTAGAATTCAATGAAACAGCATTTTAAAAATACGATACATATATTTAGATCACTAAAGTTGTGACATATTTTATAAAAACAGTCTCGTCAATATGTCTTCTGAGAGGATCACTTATTGGCCTAAGAATAAGAAAGAAAGTTATGTTATAAAAATTCCTCGTTAAATAGAGTCGCTGAAATAAGAAACAGATTGATTATACATTTAAAAAATTTAATAACGTTTTGTTTGGCAGGAAGTATTTATGACCAGTATGGGAAAAGGTATAAACCACATTGACATTGCGGCGTAATGAAGCACGTGGCACAAATATTGTGGATACCAACTGTGGATATATCTCAGTGAGGAGGAATACTCAAGAAAACACAAGAATAATAGCTCCTTGAAGTGATTGTCTTTTGTTCAGTTTTTACGTTTATTTTTGGACAATGTGTCATAAAGGATCAATTTATCTGAAACTTCACTGGAGGATAGATTACAATAAAGTAAAATACCGCAAACAAGAATGGCAACTCTCCAGTTTTGGAGTTATTGCTCTTTGTATTCACTATGATTAGTTTGCAAGGACCATACCTCTAAAGGTATTTGAGATATAAACTTGAAACTTTATATTGAATATGTTTAATAGAAGTGAATAGCAGAGCATAAGACCAAGTGTTCACTTAATGCTTCTTTGTTGTTTTTCTTTGTTTTTTTTCATGGGAGTGTTATTTTTGTCATGTAACTTTTCATTAATTTTCACGAGTGTCATTACTTGGATTTTTACATGTATGTAAGGGTTACTTCCCCTATGAAATGTATTTCCTCCTGTCCGGCGGGGGATTTTACTGTCTGTGATCCTTCTTGTATAATTGTTATTATCTTAACGTCATTGAAATATCCTGAAATCAATTTACTATGGTTTTATATCATAAATATAATGCTCAAATGAAGATTTATCAATATTATATGTTCCAAAAAGCATTATTTGTAAAGATAGTACGGAATTTACATTTCATAAAGAGAGGTAAACAGAAATATATTTTTGCTATAAATTGTTAGTTGAATAAGTCAATAAGAAATGAATGCATACATCTTTGTTTTCTAATTTATTTAATGTTGTTATTTTAGGTTAAAAAATACATACACAGGATAACTTTAATACTTAAAATTGTTAAAGCTGTCAATAATTGCGATGCATATTTTATGTGCCATGGTATGGCAGTACATTGACTTTTTAACCAGTTCATGACAAAAATGATTTACATGTTGTTCTTTAATAAACTATTCAAATCAACCGATAGATATTGACTTCATTATGTTCATAAATGTACCATTATGATGTTTTAAAATCTCAAATCACATGTTTAACAAACACCAAATCATTGGGTTCTAAATTATTAACAAGATATTAAAGTCAGCAATTATCAAATTGAATAAATGCAGGCCTCTAATATATGTACGAGTCCAACAGAATCATAAACCAGTATGGTACTAAACAATGTATAATGACTTCTTTTATTTTTTAAACATCACAACAAAACTTTATTCTTGAGATCCAAACTGTCCATTTAAAGTCTGATAGTCCTAGCCTTTTTGTTGGCAATAACTTTGAATCCAACACAAGCCAAGTGCACCTTTTTGTAAAGTGATCCTGTAAGTTGAAACTTTGCCATGGCATCTTGTTCCTGCCCAGCGACGTCATTCTTTAGAATCAAAGAAGTGATCTCTGTAAAAAGAAGGAAAAAGTTAAAGTCGCCAAACACATTTATTTTATTTAGTTATTGACAAAATGGTGTAAAAATTGTGAAAATAGTTTATAAAAACTTTACCACAGCAATGTACTTTCAAAATCTGTATATATTTGGGTCCGAGTGGGAGCATATCTGAAATCAAGTCCGAGTGGGAGCATTTTCCATTTTTATAAAAAAAAAAAAAAAAAAACTGACTTTTGAACAGCAATATTTGAAACTAATCTAGAAAAATGGGTAAACATGACTCGGTTCATATGCCGGTACGTTAAAAATAATTTTCAAGAAGGTTTTCAAACTTATTTTTTATATGTTTCGGGAAAAGTCCGAGTGGGAGCCTTCAGAAAAAAAGACTTATAAATTCCGTTTTCAGGCCTAAACCAGGCAATGAATTTTACAATAATCTCAAGTACTATAGCCATTCTTTGGTGCGCTTCATGATTTTTGATACTCTTACGTTTTCTTATAATAAAGTTGTATTTTACCTTCGAGTCGACGAAAAAATGGTCCAACTGGGAGCATTCAGCAGGTGCGCGATGACGTAGTATCCTACCATTGTTAATTGTCAATTTTGACGATAAAAAAAGGTTACGAATTTAATTTTAGTGTTAATTTTAGAAAGCATCTCAAAATAGTGTTTCTTAAAATAAAATAAAATAAGGCAGATTTAACTGTTAAAGTAAGAGAATGTAAGATCTTTTAGATCTAACACCCACGATGGCGGCGCATGAAGTAATTTCGAATATTTCGCGGTTTCAACTTGCGTGTTTACATTAAATGTGCGCGCACCTGTTCATCTGAGTCACGACACGCATTTCCGGTCTAGATTGTATACATGTCAATAAATCTTACACCCAGATATATTCGGTATTAAAGCAAAAGTAGACCAGGAGGGATAACATTTATCGCTTCGGCGGATTTTGGTAAGCTTTAACAATTTCTAAACAATTGAAATGTAATACATGAATCAGTTGGATTTGATATTTGCAAATAACGACCGGTGTTTATGCTGTTTCGTCCTTATTTATTTTCGTACATAATCAGGTCTAGGATTTCATGATATTTACGGACAGTCTGTAAATTTTTGGACAATCCATAATTTTACAGATTTTCTTATCTGTAAATTTACAGACATTAAGTAAGAAAATAGTAGAAGTTGCATTAAAATTCAAAACCGCATGTTAAAATGAATAAGGTTAGGTATTATATGATTAAATGTAACAGTATGCTAAGATTCAGAACAGTTTGATGACTTTCAATTTTCACTTTTAACAAAAATTTCAAAATCATCATACAAAGAGGAAACTCACCCCATTACCTTTGTAAATATAAACAATCAATAAAACAACTTGTCTTAAGCTGCGGATTTTATTGTAAAACTAAAATCAGCAAATTTCACATTGAATATCTGTAATTTTATGGATTGAAAAATCTTTAAATTTCTTGACTGTCTATAAATTTACGGACAGTCCATAAATATCATGAAATCCTAGACCTGATAATTATGATAATTTCACGGATTCTACAATATCACGGGGATTTAAATTTTTTGCGGGTGCATAAAAGCAAAATGTCGATGCTTTTTTAAAGTCAAAAATTTGCTTTAAACCAACAACCCAAAAAATTTAATTTTGTGAATAATAAAATTTTTCATGTAAGAAAAAATATGAAACTTCATATTTTCCAACAATTTGACCCTAATTATTTTACACAAAATTTAGTTTATAACCCATACATATACCAAAAATAGCCTTTCATTTTAACTAGTTTGAAAATTTTATAGCAAGGATTTTTTTTCACAACTTAATATAAAAATAATTTTTTCCATTTTTCCTTTCCCTTCTTTCTTTTTGGGGTTACGGTACTTTTTAAATGAAAAAAATCTCATTCATTTATGATTTTTATTATTAAAAATATTCTCTGATAAACGTAATGTAGCCTGATATCACAGATCCTCGGGCAACGGTTTACAATTGGTTATCTTTGTAAAATGACCGGTATCTAAATATTGAATATTTATTATTTATAAGACAAATCTAATTAACTTTACAAGTATATTTTTGTATATCTAAATGACATATAATTTTAACATATTGCATGATTATTATGTTATGATTATATCCCACTGTGTATAACAAAATATGAAAATGTAATTTTCCTGGGTAGAATTTTTCTCTATTTATAAGAGAACATTTAAGAACATAGAGAACATAAGAGAATCACCATTTATCAGAATGAAAAACACATTTTTTATATAAGATAAGTTATTTTAAAACTTTGATTATAATAGATTTTTGAAATAAATCAAAGTTCAAGCCAAAAAAAAAAATTAGAAACAGCCTACATTTTTTTTTATTTATTGCCAATATTTTACATAATGCTACATTTTAGAAATATTAAGTGTGTCACAAATAAAAGTGTTATGATGTCAAAAAATGACAGTTTATATATTAACCTGTCACCTGAAATTGAAATGAATATTATCGTGAGAGTCAGATGGCTGCTAAATGATATACAATATTTTCATGGACAATTTCGTCATCATTTGCTGTCAAAGAGACTATTGCAAATATGCCAACAAAATACTTACAACCTAACCTCAAAGTAACTGTCTGTCTGTACAGTCTAAGGAATATTTTAGATCTATGATATTTGAAAAATATTAGATACATTTTTGAGATGCTTAAACAAATGCAAATTTATAGCGACTTAGTTTATACAGAACATATTTTAGTTTGCTTATGTAGGAAGCTTAGTTATAAGCTTAAAGAAACACTCTCGAATCCATTCCTAATACCAACCAGTACTGAGCAATTTGTATAAAGTATCTCTCTTGAAAAAATGGACTGCCTGGCTGATGGGTCTTTAATCCACTTGATTAGATCTTTTGATTACTAGTCTGACATTAAGTTAACCACTCGACCATGCCACCACATATCTATAATCTATATAGGAAAGCACAGTTACCTATTTTAATTACAATAATTATATATAGACTGGTCCTTGGCTAACCTTCATCAAATCTTGCTTTGCAGTATTTAATAACCACTTGTTTGTGATCATCCTCTTCTTTGGTAGCTACAGACTATGAATCAACGTAAGGCTGCGTGCAGACCTACATTTCTTTAAAATTTTTAGAACAGAAAAGGATGTATCTACACCACAATGTTTATAAGGGATTTTGTTGAATTTACTCTGCAGACAGTTATATTGTTGACACTTTGTCAATGAAGGAAGTTGACTTGACTTTCCTAACATGATGATATATACAACTTACAAGATAACAAGCTGATAAGTTAATTTGTCATGTTAATCTACACTTAGTTTTCAAAATTACCATCCTAACAACTGAAAGATTCAGTTGCTCCTTGGATGTGCAATCATCATATACTATAATATGTGGCTATGTTAGGCCAAGAAAAAAAATTATTTATTTAATACATGCATATTTGAGATTATCTTTATGATTGGATATTGTGAATAATAACTCATTTGATGGGCACTTTTTCTTAATGATTTTATTCAAAAATCTAAATGCCAAAAAAATTTATCTATGTATTGAACTATTGGATGTTTTGGCCAAAATACAGCAAAGCAAGAAGTGTCCGGGGTTGACATAGGACCTGTCTATATGTACATTTTATAATGTAATTTACAGATTACTGCACATGGCAACTTATTTTCATTTTTTGCCTACCTTTGCATTTAAATTGAGATAGAAAGCAAGCCACTTGTAAAATGACAGAACTTCCTAGATTTATTGGATAATAAGATCTAATAAAATTTTATTAAATGATAACGGCGTAAGAACCCAGCTGTCGAGTTTTGCTAGTAAATGCCTTATTATGTGTAGGTGTATATTTATTGTACTATTGTAAAGGTTAATAAAACCTGGTTTATGTTTTGTTGATTTTCCTTTTACCATACTTGAACATTACAGTAACTTTCGGATTCTCAGTCATCATCAGGTATTTGAACTTCTGAACTGCTTTAAATGTAAAAACTATTAAAGATACAGATTTTGAAATTTAAATATGCATATTTCAATGATTTATACAAACAGTATATTTTAATTGTTCAGGCTGTTGTATTAATGTTTAAACATTTTATTATAGTTGTAAAAATGTGTTGACATTGTATGGAAACTTGAGTATTTGAAGTAGATAGGGCTAAATCGTCAACCAGGTAAAATAGATCTCCCTTCTTCCAGATTTTTAGTGATAATATGTAAAATATCTTATGCTGTTGAAACTACTTTTCATGGAAAATAAAAATTACAGTTGCATTCAGTGTCTATTCTTGGATTCGAAAAACAAGGGGGATTTTAATCGAAAAGTGAGAATACTTTACATTTGTTGATCTTTTTCCTTCTTTCTCTATGTAAAATTTTGGCCCTACCTCTGAAAAAATATGTGGGAATTCTCAAAAATATGAGTGAATACCCCTATCCCCCCTCCTAGAATAGACACTGGCATTTATTCATTAAAAATTTCTGGGGGAAAAAAACTCTTTTCAAGCCTGTGTCAAATTTCTTGTATATTTATAATACTGCACATTAAATGTTGTATTATCACTTTTCATTGGATAAATTGCGACATTTATGTATACTATATACTTAGCTGTTGCTAATTTATGTAGAAATTTCATTTGATTCTTTTATAAAGGAAGTTTGCTGTATTATAACTTTGTTGTGAAAATTCTTGACAAGTGTTATATGACCATATATAAATGGTTATATAGGACTTTAGAACCTGTCATTAAATGTTCTTATAGCTAATAATATAACCGGTTGTTGAGATAATTTAAATTTTACTATAAAGACTGATATAGAGATACTGCGGAACTCTGCAAATGTGAGTTTTTTCATTTATCACCAGCATATAAGTTACAACTTGATAAATATAATTATGACCTGCACCATGACAAAACCAACATAATGGGTTTGCGACCAGCATGGATCCAGACCAGCCTGCTCATCTGCGCAGTCTGATCAGATTCCATGCTGTTCGCTATCAGTTTCTCTACTTGTTATAGGGTTTGTAAGCGAACAGCATGGATCCTGATCAGACTGCGCGGATTATGTTGGTTTTGTCATGACGCGGCTCATATTGATAAACACTAAGGCTTTTTGACATGATGAGACTGGAGATATTTTTACGAGATTTGTTTTCTAAGGTGCAAAGTGGCCCAAAAAATATATACTTTGCAAAGCTTTTCACTCACATTGAGCTAAGAATTGCACAAACTATTAATTTTCCATTTTATTTTGTGTATATTATTTTCTGCAGAAATGGTACACAAAGCACAGGAAAATATTTCCAGTCCTACATGTATCATGTCAGAAAAAAATCTTAATGGAGTTTCTTTAAATGTTTTGTTCATATGCATTAAAATGATACAACAGTTTGAGTCTACTTAAAGGAAAATTGATGAGAGCATATTTATTGTTTGAATATTTTTTTTTTGTGAAAACATTGTAAATGATTTCATTTAAATTTTATGATGATTAATTAAGTTGTGCGTCTAACATTTTTGAGAGGTATATTTTTATGTTCATGTGCTTAAGGTTATGTTTTAGCTAATTATTATACAGAGTTAATTCAAACATTTTTTTTTTTTTCAGACAGGCTGATATAATATTTTTTTGGAGCAAGGAACGCTTTAGTCGTTTAATTTATTTAACATGGATATAGACGGCCTACGATCACGACTTGACTCTGCGGGTCAGAGTCACCTGTTGGCGTTCTGGGACACTCTCACAGATAGTGAGAAACAATCATTATATAAAGAACTTGATCATATGAACTTTGCTGAAATCAATCAATTTTTTGAGACTGCAATGCAGTTATCTAAAAATGCAGCAGACAAAGTGGATGACCTCCTTGAACCATTACCAGCAGAGGTATGCGGTAGTGTTTCACGAACTGATGCAGAAACATTAGAAAAGTATAATTCAATAGGTATGTTTATTTTCTAATATCCCTTTTGACAATGTTAAATATTTAAAATGAAAAGTGTTTGGAAACAGTCTTTTGGGTCAGAAAAAATCAGAAGCAGTTATTTGGCATATTAGTCAAATTTCAACTTTAGTCCTTTAAATCTGTTTTTCAATGAGAGTATCTTTTTGCTAAACATGTCCAATAGGTTGCAGTTTCTATGACTTTGCTTTTAGAATTTAAATAGATTTAACAGTAAGGTAAGAAATATTCTATTAAGTTGATGACATCCTTGGAAATATATCCAAAAGATGTACAGGTAATAGATGCTTTTTTCATTTGAAATATTTACTTGAGAAACTTCTTGCTATATGTTTTCCAAATTTGATAGAAAAATCAGTTTACTGTGTACAATATGTAAACTTAACTGTTTTATGATGAAGATTTTGGAGAGGATGTAAGTCTTGATTTAATTAGATCTTAATTTTTTTGCCCCTTAGCCTCACTACCTTGGGTTCAAAGCCTGTGGGGACATTGGATTCTTTTTATATGAGAAGCTGTTAATCTTAAAAGCTTATTGCCAGTGTCCCTGAAAAATTGGGTCAGAGGGCCTATGAGTTCCACCAATAAAGCTCTAGAGAGATGCCATTTGATCTTAAGTAGCTATTTTAATTTTGCGACTAAAAATTATTAGATGCATCATTATTAATTAAAATTGTATAGTCATACAGAAAAATGTAACAATTTGATTAATTTGATAAAGTATTTTTGTACATTTTGTTTCCTGCACGTGCATTTAATAAATACTGATATGAATTTATTTATTTTATTATATTACTATCATTATATCTGATAATCAAGTGGCAACAGAGTGCACTTTACATATCTTATCTACGTTATACTAACAATAGTATTTGAAAAATTAGATAGTAATATTGAAATGTGGATAGCAGGTGTACAGTATAATTATCTGATCAAAAACCATCAGTCCATAGTAAATGTTAACAATTGCAAACTGATATAATTGACTAAATACATATCTGATTACCAGTAATTCAATGAAACAGGGTGCAAGGTTGTAATTGGGTTAAGGAAGAGGAAGTTAAATTCTTATCTTGCTTTTTTTATTTTTTTCGAAAAATTTTATTGTAACTTTGAACTTGATTAATCAGCAGGGATTATGTCACATCATCTGATCTTTTTTCACTTGTACAATCTATTTAAGTTAAACGACTACTTGAATATTTGTCCTTGATTGTAGTACATTGTATACCCTTTCTAAATGAAATATGAGCGGGAGTACAATCTATATTGCATTCCACTCCATTGATTTTTTTCAATTTACAAAACAACCTTTGGTTTTCTATAGGGGAAAATATAGCATGATAAATCAGAAAAGGAGGAAAACCTGAAATCAAAATTTCAATGGCTGAAAATTAAATTTATCCATACCATGATTTTATAACATTTTCAATTTCAATTTAATGGAGCATAGCAGAGGCTATATATAGGGACAGCTTTCAGTCAATTAAATTTATTAACTAGTTGATACATTGAGTCAGCTGCTGTTAAGTCATGGTTCTGGTGAAGAAAGTACACAAGGCATTTTAGGGGAAAATATAACTTTTTTGGGCTAGGGGTAACAAAATTTAGTCGGCTGTAAAATATAGGGGTGGGGGGTGGGGGGGGGGGGTAAATCACTGCATTCTATGTCTAGAGCGTATATACAAAACTATATTTATATGTGATTGATTATAGAATATAGAAAAATAATGGCAATATAACAAAACTTGTTCAAGAAGTATAACTTATAGCTTTGTCCCATATTTTAATTGTCTCCAATTGTTTTGATAAAACTCTGTACTTATTTTTAGTATATTAGTATTTTTAAATTTTCTGTTCTTCCTGCAGTCTTCTAACTTTGTTT